>NW_027444479.1:7500-22304 GCF_048569485.1 Anomaloglossus baeobatrachus | reverse complement strand
AAGAACTTGAACTGCACCTTTGAAGTCGCCTCAGTTATTTCATCTGCATAGACATTTACAAGCACCAACTGTGCCCGGGCATTGCTCCACCTGTGGGGAGCAGTACTATCATTGCTGCCATAACATAATCCCGGAGGCCTCACACAGCAGCAGCGGCTTATTAGCCGCACACCACAGGTGGCGTCACGAACACAAACTTTAACTTAAGCCACATATTTTACTGACACCCACCAGGGCCACGGAGCCGGGCCCAGCCACCACTGACTACCACCGGACTAGTCCGGCCCGGCACCGGGTGTCCCATAGCCCTGGGGTGGGCGAGTCAACTTTTGGCGTCACGAACAGGATTTCGTGCCCGGTCACACCGGGTACTGTGCGCCTGAAGAACTGTGTACTTTGCCGAGAAACCGCCGCCATTAGCGCTGCTGAAAGCGGGAAGAAGGGGGGCGTGCAAGAAGAAAGGGCGCGAAGAGAAGCCCCGCCCCCTTGTCCAAGAAAAGCGCGCGAAGCGGTGCCCGCCATAGAAAGCGGAAGAAAAGGAAGCGGCGACTAGATAAGCTGGCAGGCTGGCAGAGAGAGTCTAAATGCCAGACCAGCAGATAAAGAAAATGTACCTTATCGCAGCAAAGGTGATGCAGCAGATCCGGCAAGCGACGCGCGGAGCAGCGACCGCCAGAACACCGGAGATGCTACTGAGGGGTGAGTCATTTAACGCCCCTGCCGGCACGGGTGCCCCAACCCCCGCTGCCATGCCCGCGGTCCCTGGAGAGACGCCCGGCACGGCGACGCCGATCCAGGCCACAGCCACGCCAGGTGCGGCCCGCCAAGATTTTGCCGCCGGAGCGGCGCCCATCCACACCGCAGCAGCGACTCCAATACAGGCCGCCACCATGCCAGGCGCGGCCCGCCAAGACCAGCAGACGCAGACTGTGCTGACCGCTGTCTACCTGCTGCCAGGTGGGGAGCCAGAGAAGAATCCCTACATGTAAAGAAGTAAGAGGCAGCTGAACTGTACATAGCCCCTAATTCTTTTCGAAGATGACACCCTTTCCTGCTGTGCTGCCCCTGATTCTTTGTGAAGACGTCACCCCCCCCATGTTATGTGCTACCGGGCCACTGAACTGGAATGTGGGCCCCGGTGGAAATGTATGTGTATGTCCTACCAGGCCATTGGACTTAATGGCTGGTATGTTGTTGATATGTCTTATGTAACCAGGCCATTGGACTTAATGGCTGGTTGAAGATGTCACTTTGTTTGATTGAAACGAACTGTCGGGCTACTGGACTTGTAGTAGCCAAAAATGTAATTAGTTGCACCCGTTGTGCCCCCTACCAGAATTATGGGGGATTTGCTTGAACCGTGCAATGGACTGGAAGTGCACACTTAGAGTTTTCTTTATAAGAAGTTCGCAACGTTCATGATATGTGCCTCCCATAAAGGGAAGAAATGTTTTGCTGTTTTATGTTATTGCATACCAAAAATGTTTTGCAGTTCTCCCATTAGTTTTTGTTGTTTTTCAGCCCGAGGACGTGCTGGGATTTGCTGTGGGGGAGTGTGGCGCCCCTGAGGCTTCCGCCGCCACAGGTCATTGCACCCCATCAGCGGTGTGATGCCCCATTCTGGGAGAGGAAGAGAGTGAACTCCGGTCCCCTGGTAAATCCACACTACACCCATTGCTAGGGACACACAGGACCAGGGAAAGTGGCAGGCAACCCTCCCATGCTGCATGCTGAGAGGGGCTGTAAGACCCATCCCTGCTCCCATAGGGTGGTAGCTTAGCAACTGGGGAGGTGGGAGGAGCCACCAGAGAGCAGATAGAGAAAGGAAGGTCAAGTTAGTTTCAGTTTACCTCAGGGAGTGAGAGAAGCAGCATGTAGTAGGAGGAGGAGAACGAGAGAAAGGAGGGAGGAGGAGGCCTGCTGGAGGCAGGCAAGGAGAAAGAAAGAAGAGAAGGAAAGAAAGGGTCGCAGGGCCGCGGGTAGTCCTGTAGGTACCACGAGCTGTCCTTGTTGGGTACCGAAGCCGAGGGCCCAGAGGCGCTACGAGTAGCTGCAGGCTGCGGTGGCCTGGTCCACAGTGACATCGGTGGAGTGATTAGCTGCGACAGGGGACGGTCCCTAGAAACTGGAGGAGTGAAAAGACAATCTCCAGACAGTAAAAACCGAGGCCCAGGGAATTGCAAGCTCCCAGGGCCAGAACCCAGAGCAGACCTTCAGAAAAGGGGTAATCAGCCGACAGGTGACCCCCCAGCCTGGAGGCTGTAATGGAGGCCAAGCCAAAGTCCATCTAACTAAGGCAAGGCTAGTGAAGACAGCCGAGAAAGAGACACTAAGAGAGAGGGTACCGGATTTCACACTCTGAATCACCCAGAAGACGGAGGTCCCTGACAGCGGTCCCAGCAGTCCAAGGGTTCTGCCTGCCCTGACAAGAACTGTGAGTAAAAGAACTTGAACTGCACCTCTGAAGTTGCCTCAGTTATTTCATCTGCATAGACATTTACAAGCACCAACTGTGCCCGGGCATTGCTCCACCTGTGGGGAGCAGTACTATCATTGCTGCCATAACATCATCCCGGAGGCCTCACACAGCAGCGGCGGCTTATTAGCCGCACACCACAGGTGGCGTCACGAACACAAACTTTAACTTAAGCCACATATTTTACTGACACCCACCAGGGCCACGGAGCCGGGCCCAGCCACCACTGACTACCACCGGACTAGTCCGGCCCGGCACCGGGTGTCCCATAGCCCTGGGGTGGGCGAGTCAAGAGCAGCAGCTGTAACCACCCCTTCCTACACTGACTGACAGCTGCTCAGCATTAGAGAAGGCTGTCAGTCAGTGCGGGGGACGGCAACAGCTGAATCCCCATACACAGGGCAGTGACTGAAAGCACGGCAGAGCCACCCCTGTTACTGAAATTGGAATGCTGTCAGGAGGATTAAAGTTCATTTCCTCCCGGCAGAGGGGCTCGCAGTGCTGATGCTGGGCAGGTTTCAAACACTATTAACCTGTAGATTAACCCCATATCAGCAGGTTAATAGCGATTACAGGTGACAGGTTTAATATTAATATTGAGAGGAATTAATTTCCACCTATTGGTTCGGCGCTCCACACCAGTCACGTTCTCTCATGTGGCCCCTCAGGAATATTAATTGACCACCCCTGCACTAGGCTATTCGATTTTTCCCTGCACATTGCCACTGCAACCTATTTCCTACTAAAGGGGATGTCACCTCTTCTATATTCAGCAGCTTGATGGGGGTAATGCGCTCCTGGTGATTGACAGATCAGCGACATAGCTGCCCCAGTGGATCTAACTGTTCACTCTCCCATGTAGCTTTGCCGGTACAGCATCGGAGGAGTGCTGGGGGACTAATCCTGGTGGGACCACTAAATTCACCGGTACAGCATCGGAGGAGTGCTGGGGGACTAATCCTGGTGGGACCACTAAATTCAGCTGTCCTCAGAGCAGCACTTCCAAGCTCTACAGCAAAGAACTTGCAAGTGCTGTTCTGATTGCCTAGGAAATTGGCTACCTCTGAAGTCATTCAGTATAGATACAGAATAAACATTTATATTCAGTGACTTACCGCTGACATCTCAATCTGATGGGCTACAAGTGTCGCATTCCTTGTGTCAAGCCACTCATGACAATAGACAACACCAGAAGCGTCTTACCAGGGCCAAGGAGAAAAAGATCTGGACTGTTCTCAGCGTCCAAGGTGTTGTTTTCAGATGAAAGTAAATTTTGTATTTCATTTGGAAATCGCGGCCCCAGAGCCTGGAGGAAGAGTAGAGGCCACAATCCAAGCTGCTTGAGGTCTTGTGTGAGGTCTCCACAATCAGCGATGGTTTGGGGAGCCATGTCATCTGCTGGTGTAGCTCCACTGTGTTTTATAAAGACCGAAGTCTGCGCAGCCGTCTACCAGGAAATTTTAGAGCTCTTCATGCTTCTGTAGCACCCACGGGGCAAGGGCTTAAACTGTTACTCGCCGCTGGGCCGGTGATGTTGGGTACGGGGATGTCACGGGTGGCCCTGCCCGACTTCGTGGCCCTGAGGTGTACAATAAAAGGGCGTAAGATGGATGGAGGATAGACGGGTGGTGGAGAGGATGAGGGTAGTAGTGGATGAGGGTGAGGATGATTGTCTCGTGATGCCACCTGCAGTACGCGGCCAGGGAATTAGCCGCCGCTGCTGTCGCTGTCCTCTTGGGAGGAGGTTTGTAGCAGCAAGGATGGTTCTGCTCCCCACAGGTGGAGCGGGCCCTGGGGAGGATAATGAGGGAAGTAATGGCCAGCGGCGCCAAAGAGCGGGGCGGTTGCGCTGGCAATCAAAAGGCTGACACAGTCTCTGCGGTTCCAGGTGTTTTACTCACAGTTCTTTAGATTGCCCGGAAGATACTGGTCACCGCCGTGATGGGCCCCAGTCGATCACAGATCCGTTGGAGGTCAGTCCCGGTATGGTGGGCCCTTCCTGCTTGAGCCTTTAGATGTGGATCCCCGTGGCCTGAAGCTACTTGGGGACCCTGGTTCTTGACTTGTTGTCTCCCATCCCGTATGCAGGTACCACGGGTGTGCGGTGGGGCCAGACTTGGATCACGACTCCAGACTCTATTTAGCACTGTGCGTCAGGAACTTTGGTGGCCAGAGAGACATACAATCCCCCTGTCCTGCAGATTCTGGTGATCCAACTTAAAGTATGTTTCACCCTAGGGTTCTGCACCCTGTACTGCGCTGGTCCCGAGGGAGCAAGTAAGCTCTCCCCTTGACGACAGTCTTGACTCCTGTGTCCCACCAGAAGAGCCACCGGTAAACCTGCCTGCTCCCTTCCTCTCCTGCTAGAGATCTTCTCACTGTCGTGTCGGCTCCTAACTCCCCCTGGTGGCTGCTCCTCCCTCGGGTCCCTGTCAGTAATGGGTTGCGGCCCCCCATGTTTGGTGACTGCCTTAAAACCCAACCCTACTCCGGTCCCCATTGGGGAGGGCGCTTGCTTGTGTGTATGAGTTGTCTGTGTGGAACCAGTACCGACCTCCTCTGGATCCAGGATAAGTACCGCACCTTAAGTGAGGTACAGTACCCTGTGGTGACTGAAGCCTCAGGGGCACCACACTTCCCTCTACTGACAAGCTTTTTGGAGATGGAAATGTAATGTTCTAGCAGGACTTGCCACCTATCCACACTGCCAAAAGTACCAATACCTGGTTTAATAACCACAGTATCACTGTGCATGATTGGCCAGCAAACTCGCCTGACCTTATCCCCATAGAGAATCCATGGGGTATTCTCAAGAGGAAGATGAGTGACACCAAACCCAATGATGCAGACACAAGACTGAAACGCCATGCTTGCTGCATAGAAGCAGTAATTCATGCAAAAGAGCCCCGACCAAGTATTGAGGCATTTACTGTACAGACTTTTCAGTAGGCACCAACATTTCTGAGTGTAAAATCATTTTTTCAATTGGTCTTATATAATATTCTAATTTTCTGAGATAATGACTTTTGGGTTTTCATTGGCTGTAAGCCATAATCATCAACATTAACAGAAATAAACACGTGAAATAGATCCCTCTGTGTGTTATGACTCTATATAATATATATAAATAGATACCTCTGTGTGTAACGACTGTATATAATATCTAGGAATAGATCACTCTGTGTGTAATGACTCTATATAATTGTCGCCCCAGAAGGAAAAAACCCCAACAACAGTTTGCTGAAAACAAATGGACTAAAGACATGGATTACTGGAACCATATCCTGTGGTCTGAAGAGACCAAGATAAACTTATGAGGTTCAGATGGTGTCAAGTATGTGTGGCGGCAATCAGGTGAGGAGTACAAAGACAAGTGTGTTCTGCCTACAGTAAAGCATGGTGGTGGGAGTATAATGGTTTGGGGCTGCATGAGTGCTGCCAGCTGTGGGGAGCTACAGTTCATTGAGGGAACCATGAATGCCAACATGTCCTGTGACATACTGAAGCAGAGCATGATCCCCTCCCTTCAAAAACTGATCCGCACGGCAGTATTCCAACATAATGACCCCAAACACACCGCCAAGACGACCACTGCCTTGATAAAGAAACTGAGGGTAAAGGTGCTGGATTGGCCAAGCGTCTCCAGACCTAAAACCTGTAAAGCATCTGTGGGGCTGCCTCTAACCGAAGGTGGAGGAGAGCAAGGTCTCTAATAACTACCAGCTTGTATTGTCGTCATAGAGGATGGAAGAGGATCCAGCGGCTCCTGTGAAGCTCTAGTGACCTCCATGCCCAAGAGAGTTAAGGCAGAGCTGGAATATAATGGTGGCCACACAAAATATTGGCACTTTGGGCACAACTTGGTCATTTTCACTTAGGAGTGTACTCACTTTTGTTGCCAGCAGTATAGACATTAATGGCTGTGTGCTGAGTTATTTAGAGGGCACCAAATTTACACTGTTTTTACAGGCTGTACACTTACACTGTAGATTGTATCAAAGTGCAGATCTTCAGTGTTGTCCCATGAGCAGATGTAAAATATTTACAAAAATGTGAGGGGTGTACTCATTTTTGTGAGATACTGTATACACTTGCCTCCTGAATAAATGTTCCACCACATTGCACGTCTAAATACAAATATGTACCACACCAGTATTATACAAAAAGCTCAAAATCTAAAATGATATGCCAGAACTGCGCCCCCATTGACTATGATTTCCACCTCCCCAAAAATGTAAATTAATGAGTCACTGTGATTCTTACCAATACATTTTAAGTCTGTGTCCTGTGTCCTCTCTTTCCCAAATTCATTAAATGTCCCTCTATAGTCTCTGTATAATGTTCTCTCCCACCCCCTATTTCATTGAAAGTCCCTGTATAGTTTCCTCCTCCAGCCCCCAATTCATTATAAGTCCCTTATATAGTCTTCCTCCACCTCCTGGAATGTGTGCACTGTTTGAAGTCACCTGGTAGCTCCAATACTTCATTTGCCAGAACCCAAGGGTTACCCTGGCCTTCACCCTTTAATCCCTGTACACAGACTTAAGCAGAAGTCCCTGGGTAAGGGCCACAGAGTCAGCTGCTGTTCGGTGGCACAGGCTTGCAAGATGGTTAGTCAGGAAACCGGGTCAGAGTCAGCAGTTCACATCAGGAACAGAATACAAAATCAAGCCAAAGGTCAATGGACATGAATAATCAGGTAAACACAGAGACGCACAGGACAGAGGCACAAACCATGATAGATCTAATGACTGGCAGTGGGAGCTGGCTCTCTGGGGTTTAAATAGAACAGCCCCACCCAGTGCTGACAGCAGTCAGAAACCAACAGGTTAACTTCATAGCTTCCAGACTGGACTGAACCACAAGTTGCAGGAATAAAATAGGATTTATGCTATCAAGCATCACCCGCAAAAGCAGTGTGGACCTGCCTAGCAGCCAAAACAGAAATCGGTACCGATATTGGACCCCCCAATTCATTGTATGTCCCTGTGTAGCATCCTCTCCCATCCCCCAATTAATTATAAGTCCCTGAATAGTGTTATCTCCCACCCTTCAAATTAGTATAATACTATACAGAGACTTATAATGAATAGGGGAGGATGCTATTCAAGGACGTCTAAATAATTGGAGGGTGGAAGAGGATGCTATACAGGAACTTATATTGAATTTGGGTTGGGGAAGGATGTGATACAGGGACTGATAATGATTTGTGGGGTGGGAGAGATGCTATACAGGGACTTTGAATTGGGACTTGAGGGTGGATGCTATCATAGACTAATCATCATTTTACACTTCCCAATTTATTAGGCCCCCATCACATTTAGCGACTTTCCAGCGATCCTGACAACGATTCGACCTGATAAGGATCGCTGGTAAGTCGCTACGTGGTCGCTGGTGAGATGTCAAACAGTCAGGTACTTCCCAACGACGCAGCAACAATACAGCGACCGTAGCGACCTGTATAACAATCTCGGTGGTCGTTGGGACCCTGAGCTCTGAGTCGTCAACGACGTCGTTGGTAAGGTGTCAAACACACTGATGCATCCTTCCCAGCAGGACCTCGACTATCAAAAAATGGTCCAGGGCATTCTGACACGACAAGCGATCTCACAGCAGGAGCCTGGTCGCTGCTATGTGTCAAACGTAGCGAGATCGCTGGTGAGGTCGTTGTTGCGTTACAGAATCTGTGACTCAGCAGCGATCTCGCTAGCGATCTTGCTATGTGTGAAGGTACCTTAAAAAAGTCCCTTATAGCATTCTCTCCCACCCCCTAATTTATTATAAATCATTGATAGCATACTCTCCCACTCCCCAATTTATTATAAATCAGTGATAGCATACTTTCCCACCCGTGAATTTAATATAAATGATTGATTGCATACTCTCCCACTCCCCAATTTATTATAAGTCCCTGATCATATTCTCCCCCTAATTCATTACATATCTGTGACGCCCCTGGACTAGTCAGGTCGTCACAGGGTACTGCACACTCTTTATCTCTAGTGCAGGACTCAACCCCTCTTGGTTCTGGGTTCCCAACCTGCAGCACTGCCTCCATCATCATCCAAAAATCCCAATCACACCTCGCACCACACCATGTCAGGCACACCAGAGGGCTGCTAAACTGGAATAGGGCCGCCCACCTAGGGGTCAGGCAGGGAGGTGGAAGGTGACAAGTCAGAACAGTGGTAGCCCTCAAGCAGTGATGAGCTTGGGGAAGGTGGGAGCTGGAGCTCCCAGGGGAGAAGTAGATTGGGTTGCAGACGGTGGTCTGGACCCGGAGGAGTCGGAGACCCGGTCGCGGGATATTGGGACTGGGTGCCTGGCTTAGTCTAGGAGGACGGTCGGCAGCTGCAGTCCAATAGCAGGTCTGGGGCCGAAAGCACATCGGGGTACTGGGCCCTAGGTCAGGGAGAGGCTTGAAGCAACCCGGCAATTAACCTGCGAAGGACAGGGCCTTTATGGAATGTCCCCATGAAGCTCAGAGATCGGGGGCACTAGCGCAACGAGGGGGATAGGGCTTTCCAACCAAAGCAGCCCACTGAAATCCCAAGCATGAGCCCCTGAGAGCAAGCTCCTCTACTATCTATAGCAGGGAGCGGGGCCCAGACAGTTTTAAGCTTACGGGCCACTTGGACACTTCTAAAATTCAGTGCACGGAGGCAGGCTCCGGACCATCAGGCAGTGCTGCAGGGGACGGAACCAGGACAAGCTCCCCCAAGAGGGCAGCGGCACCCAGAGACTTGGTTTACTACGTTGTCAGCGTCTGCTTTCCTTCTGAGCGAGTACCTGATCAGCCACTGCTACCAGCAAGTTTGCGCTCCCCCTGCAATGCATTCCACCATCCAGAGTCCCGGGGCCTTCCCCTACCCGTGGAGGGTTACATCATCTAGCTGCCCCACTCCATCACCCCGGGTACTCCTGTCGCGGGCGGAGGGGCCGCGCTCGCTACGCTCGGGTCCGGGGCTGCTGCTGCTCGGTGGCTCGAGGGGTGGGCCGGACCCGGGGACTCGAGCAGCGCTCCTCACCCCTGAGTGAAAAGGGGTGTTGGGTGGTTTTGGGGAGATAGTTTGTGACGCCACCCACGGGTCGTGGTGATTGTGGGCACCACCGCTGCTCGTGACGAGATTCCCGGGAACGATGGCGGGGAGCAGCTAGGTATTGGTTCCCCCTCCGTGGGTAGGGGTTGGTGATCCCGGGGCCCGGTGGTGGTACGGGGAGGCAGGAAGACCGGGGTGTAGGGTTGCAGGGCAGCGCAGCGCGTTGCCGGATGGCACTGTTGTACTCACTCAGGCACAGATTCACAGAGTCTCTGGTAAACCAAACGGCTGGATGGACGGGTCCCGCAGCCGGCTGCAGTGTCTTTGCTCTCCCCGGACAGGTTGATGGTGGCTGTCTTTCCCTGCACCGCTGTGAATGTATTGACTCTGATGGTTTCCCACTGGTAGTCCGCTCCCCGGCGTGTATGTACTGAAGGAGCCCGTTTTGCCCGCAGGCACTGGCCCTTGGATCTCTAGCCTATGGCGGTGGCTTTTTATCCTCACTGTGTGGACTGTTGCCTTCTGTTGGGTTTTGGGTGTGAGTGAACCCCTGGGGTCCCGGTCACTATCGGATTTGACCTTTTCGGCGGCTCCCAGCCTGGTCGGGGTCTGATGGCCCTGCCTTTGTGCTTGGTACAGATCTGCTCCCCGGCTCGGTACCAGCGGGCCACCGCCCGTCCCCGGTCCTACGGTTCCGCTGACCTGCGCCAACTCCTGCAGACGGCCACCACCGTCTGCCGACCTTGCTGTACGTGCCTGGGCTCCAACCCAGACACCAACAGTTTTTCTGTCCTCTCACTGTCAACTCCTACTCCCAACTACTACTCAAAACAAACTAACTGCTTTTCCCGCCTCCAGGCCTGTGAACTCCTCGGTGGGCGGGGCCAACCGCCTGGCTCCGCCCCACCTGGTGTGGACATCAAGCTTGGAGAGTGGCAACAAGGATTTTGTTTGACTGTTGTTGCCCAAACAGGGGAGGGGGTGTATGAGATGTGTTTGTGACTACCTGGCTAGTCCAGGGCGTCACACTCCCAAAGGCAGCGACGGTACTCCCTATTACCGTACACCACGGGTGGCGTCACAAACTAATTAATCCCCTGTAAATAACCCCCCATCACGTTTTAGAGTGACCCTGAGCCCTCGAGTCCGGAGACCCTCGAGCTACGAGTAGCGATACCTGGATCCGAGCGGTTCGACCACTCCCGATGGGCGAGGGAGCCGGGGGTGCAGGGCGCAGTGTGGTGGCGCAGCGCGGTGCGGTGCCTGAGGGCACTGTTGTACTCACTCCGATACAAGACACTGGAGGCGCTGGTAAACCAAATGGGGTGACGAACGGGGCCCGCAGCCGGCTGAAGTTCCTCGGATAGGTTGTCAGTGTCCGCCTTTCTCCTGCACCTGTGTGTTATTTTGGCTACTGTGCCTAGGCACTGGTAGCCCGCTCCCCGGCGTATATGTGTCGTAGGAGCCCTTTTGCCCGCAGACGCTGGCCCTTGGATCTCTGGCCTCTGGTGGTGGCTTCTATCCGGACGGGTTGGGCTGTTGCCTTCAATCGGGACTTAGGTGGGAATGAACCCTTCAGGTCCAGACCGCAATCAGTTAATTTGACTATGGTGGTGGCTTATAGCCTAGTTCAGGGTCTGAGTACCCTGCCTGGTGCTTCGGTATCCAGTTAGCTCCCTAGTTCGGTTCCGGCGGGCCACTACCTTGCCCCAGTCCCTTACGGTTCCGCTGGTCGTATTCCCGGTCTCCTGCAGGTGGCCACTACCGTCTGCCTGCCTGTCTGATCTGGGGGTCCTAAGCTCCAACCCAGGCCCCAAGCAGAACTGAGCTCCTCACTCTCCAAACTCTAAACTCAATCTCCTTCTGTTTTTCTGCCTCAGGCCAGCAGATTCCTCGGGGGGCGTGTCTTTCCACCTGACTCCGCCCACCTGGTGTGCCTGTCTGACTCTGAGGGAGACAATCAGGTCTTTGGGTTGACTGGTGGTACCTTACTGAGGTGGGGGTGTTGTGGTGTGTGTAGTGACCTGTGACCCCTGGGGTGTCCAGGGCGTCACAAGGGCAGCTGTTTTCTGCTCTGGCCGCGATATGGCACAGCGAACTGCGCCTGCGAGAGCAGACCTAACTGCACAAGCGCGAGATTTGAAAATGCGACGAGGAGGATGACGGAGGGCGGCATCCTGTCAATCATGAAAGGAGGGTCTGGAAGGGGAGTCAGGGCCAAGGGGCACCTTCATAGAATGCAGCCCAGGAGCTGCAGAAGGTGGTTCTTTTAATAGGGAAAAATCTAGTGACAGGTTCCCTTTAAAAAAACTGAGGTGGGTTTGAAGAGTTTCCTCTCAGTTTGAAGAGTTTCTTCTCGGTTTCCGTGAACACAGAGTTTTTTTATAGGATGTTTTGAGCCACAAACTGAAAGGAAACTACTCAAATCCTCCTTAGAAATGCAAAATTCATCAAAATCTTGAAAAAAAACTCTGAACATAGCTATCTACGTGTTAGTGGAACCTGGTTTGGTTTTGGAATGTGGAGTTTTCAGTCTAAAAAATCCATGTAAAAAAAATGTGAACATACCCTTAGAAGAAATGCAACCAGTGAGGTTGTAGAGAACATCACCTGTCGCTGCTGGATGGGGAGCTCCATTCCCAAACGTGGTTCCCAACTCTAAGGCGGGCTTTGCACATTACGACATTGCAAGCCGATGCTGCGATGTCGAGTGCGATAGTCCCCGCCCCCGTCGCAGGTACAATATCTTGTGAAAGCTGGCGTAGCTACGCCGGCTTCACATGCACTCACCTGCCCTGCGACCGTCGCTCTGGCCGGCGACCCGCCTCCTTATTAAGGGGGCGGGTAGTGCGGCGTCACTGCGACGTCACACGGCAGGCGGCCAATAGGAGCGGAGGGGCGGAGAAGAGCAGGATGTAAACATCCCGCCCACCTCCTTCCTTCCGCATAACCTTCGGAAGCCGCGGTGACGCCGGTAGGAGATGTTCCTCACTCCTGCGACTTCACACACAGCGATGTGTGCTGCCGCAGGAGCGAGGAACAACATCGGACCGTCGCGTCAGCGTAATCATGGATTACGCCGACGCTGTACCGATGATACGATTACGACGCTTTTGCGCTCGTTAATCGTATCATCTAGGCTTTACACACTGCGATGTTGCATGCGATGCCGGATGTGCGTCACCTTCAATTTGACCCCACCGACATCGCACCTGCGATGTCGTAGTGTGCAAAGCCCGCCTAAGGGGTACTTTGCACGCTGCGACATTGCTAGCCGATGATAGCGATGCCGAGCACGATAGTACCCGCCCCCGTTGCACATGCGATATCTTGTGATAGCTGCCGTAGCGAACATTATCGCTACGGCAGCTTCACACGCACTTACCTGGTCGGCGACGTTGCTGTGACTGCTGAAGAATCCCTCCTGCAAGGGGGAGGTGCGTTCGGCGTCACAGCGACGTCACCGCAACGTCACTAATCGGCCGGACAATAGAAGCGGAGGGGCTGAGATGAGCGGGATGTAAACATCCCGCCCACCTTCTCCCTTCCACATTGCCGGTGGACGGCGGACGCAGGTAAGGAGATGTTTGTCGCTCATGCGGGTTTACACACAGCGATGTGTGGAGCTGCAGGAACGACAAACAACATCGTACCTGCGGACACACCGACATTATTAAAATGAACGACGTGACACAGATCAGCGATTTTTGACTGTTTCACGCTCGTTCATCTTCTCTCCTAGGCTTTACACGTTGCGACGTCGTTACCGGCGCCGGATGTGCGTCACTTTCGATTTGACCCCGACGATATCGCAGTAGCAATGTCGCAACGTGCAAAGTACTACTAAGGACGTCAATGGGTGGAAGGGATAAAGAAACACAGGCAAAAATGCACCAACAATTGACATGCAGTAGATTATTTTCTACCCCAAATCAGCAAGGACAAAAAATAAGCAATGTGCACACAGCACTTCAGAATTCTCATTGACTTTGCTGACATAAGGACAGACATGCAAATTTGTGGCAAAACTGCACCAAATCTGCATCAAAAACCGCACTGTGCGCACACATCCCAAAAGAGAAACTCCTTATTATGATTTTGGAGCAGAAACGGTGCAGAAATTGTCTATGTGCGCACCGAGGGTCCTATTTATCAAAGCTTGTGAGCCAGTATTTTGACAGTATAAGCTTTAAAAAGGGACAATTTTTGGCACAACTGAAAGCTGCGCTAAAATGTTGTGAATTTTAGCAGAACTGGGGCAGGGGCTGGAAGACCACCGTTCATTAAATTCATGATGGGCTGCGGTGTTTGCTACCCCTCAAAGATTTGGGTGCAGGAAAACGAAAGAGCCCCCCTCCACTCGTGAGACGGTCCTGAGGATTGCGACTCTTCATGAATCAGGAGCGTCTGAATCCATCACGCCCCCTCACCCAGCCTGGCGTGAACCACGCTGGTCTTCGTGAATTGGGACCACAGTTTTTGAGGAGGTTCTGTACCAGAAACATAGTGGAAATTAAAAGGATACTCTCCAAATCCTCCTCGAAAATGCAAAACTCAAAAAACTTGGAGGTTCTGCTCAGTTTTCTCTAAAAAAAAAACAAAAAAACCTGCAAAAAAACTCAGTGTACACATAGCCACTAAATGTTTTTGAGGAGTTTCTGCTCCAAAAACACATCAAATAAAGACTCAGTGTGAACACACCCCTATAGTGCAGTTATTTTATTTTCCCCCCAAACTTCAATGCTGACCTTGGATTTCTATAGCTTGTAAGTAGCGAATCATACAATAGATCATTAATGTTTAATGTTTATGTGTGATATGTGTAAGGACGCATCACTGACACTGGAGAGGAGAGGACACATTACAGAATGAGAATGTTCTCGGAATTTATACAAGAAATATATTTTCTGCACATCTGTAACCTCATATCTACAATCATTTTCATAACTGGAATTTCCCTCTGCAATAACTATCCACTATACCTATCTATCTATCCCTCTATCTATCCCTCTATCTATCTATCTATTATCTATCTATCTATCTATCTATCCCTCTATCTATCCCTCTATCTATCTATTATCTATCTATCTATCTATCTATCCCTCTATCTATCTATCTATCTATCCCTCTATCTATCTATCCCTCTATCTATCCCTCTATCTATCCCTCTATCTATCTATCTATCTATCTATCTATCTATCTATCTATCTATCTATCTATCTATCTATCTATCTATCTATCCCTCTATCTATCTATCTATCTATCCCTCTATCTATCTATCTATCTAT
>NW_027444478.1:0-22340 GCF_048569485.1 Anomaloglossus baeobatrachus | reverse complement strand
TGGAAAAAAAGTGGAGAAAAAGTGGAGAAAAAATGGAGAAAAAATGGAGAAAAAGTGGAGAAAAAGTGGAGAAAAAGTGGAGAAAAAGTGGAGAATAAGTGGAGAAAAAATGGAGAATAAGTGGAGAAAAAGTGGAGAAAAAAATGGAGAAAAAGTGGAGAAAAGAATGGAGAAAAAGTGGAGAAAAAGTGGAGAAAAAGAGGAGAAAAAATGGGGAAAAAGTGGAGAAAAAGTGGAGAAAAAGTGGAGAAAAAAATGGAGAAAAAGTGGAGAAAAAGTGGAGAAAAAGTGGAGAAAAAAGTGGAGAAAAAAATCGAGAAAAAGTGGAGAAAAAGTGGAGAAAAAATGGAGAAAAAGTGGAGAAAAAGTGGAGAAAAAGTGGAGAAAAAATGGAGAAAAGGTGGAGAAAAAAGTGGAGAAAAAATGGAGAAAAAAAATGGAGAAAAAGTGGAGAAAAAGTGGAGAAAAAGTGGAGAAAAAATGGAGAAAAAAATGGAGAAAAAGTGGAGAAAAAGTGGTGAAAAAGTGGAGAAAAAGTGGAGAAAAATGGAGAAAAAGTGGAGAAAAAATGGAGAAAAGGTGGAGAAAAAGTGGAGAAAAAAAGTGGAGAAAAAATGGAGAAAAAAATGGAGAAAAAGTGGAGAAAAAGTGGAGAAAAAGTGGAGAAAAAATGGAGAAAAAGTGGAGAAAAAATGGAGAAAAGGTGGAGAAAAAGTGGAGAAAAAAAGTGGAGAAAAAGTGGAGAAAAAGTGGAGAAAAAAATGGAGAAAAAGTGGAGAAAAAGTGGAGAAAAAAATGGAGAAAAAGTGGGGAAAAAGTGGAGAAAAAGTGGAGAAAAAGTGGAGAAAAAATGGAGAAAAGGTGGAGAAAAAAGTGGAGAAAAAATGGAGAAAAAAATGTAGAAAAAGTGGAGAAAAAGTGGAGAAAAAGTGGAGAAAAAGTGGAGAAAAAATGGAGAAAAAAATGGAGAAAAAGTGGAGAAAAAGTGAAGAAAAAGTGGAGAAAAAGAGGAGAAAAAATGGGGAAAAAGTGGAGAAAAAGTGGAGAAAAAGTGGAGAAAAAAATGGAGAAAAAGTGGAGAAAAAGTGGAGAAAAAGTGGAGAAAAAAGTGGAGAAAAAAATCGAGAAAAAGTGGAGAAAAAGTGGAGAAAAAATGGAGAAAAAGTGGAGAAAAAGTGGAGAAAAAGTGGAGAAAAAATGGAGAAAAGGTGGAGAAAAAAAGTGGAGAAAAAATGGAGAAAAAAAATGGAGAAAAAGTGGAGAAAAAGTGGAGAAAAAGTGGAGAAAAAATGGAGAAAAAAATGGAGAAAAAGTGGAGAAAAAGTGGAGAAAAAGTGGAGAAAAAGTGGAGAAAAAATGGAGAAAAAGTGGAGAAAAAATGGAGAAAAGGTGGAGAAAAAGTGGAGAAAAAAAGTGGAGAAAAAATGGAGAAAAAAATGGAGAAAAAGTGGAGAAAAGTGGAGAAAAAGTGGAGAAAAAATGGAGAAAAAGTGGAGAAAAAATGGAGAAAAGGTGGAGAAAAGTGGAGAAAAAGTGGAGAAAAAGTGGAGAAAAAATGGAGAAAAGGTGGAGAAAAAAGTGGAGAAAAAATGGAGAAAAAAAATGGAGAAAAAGTGGAGAAAAAGTGGAGAAAAAGTGGAGAAAAAGTGGAGAAAAAATGGAGAAAAAATGGAGAAAAAGTGGAGAAAAAGTGGAGAAAAAGTGGAGAAAAAGAGGAGAAAAAATGGGGAAAAAGTGGAGAAAAAGTGGAGAAAAAGTGGAGAAAAAATGGAGATAAAGTGGAGAAAAAGTGGAGAAAAAGTGGAGAAAAAAGTGGAGAAAAAAATCGAGAAAAAGTGGAGAAAAAGTGGAGAAAAAATGGAGAAAAAGTGGAGAAAAAGTGGAGAAAAAGTGGAGAAAAAATGGAGAAAAGGTGGAGAAAAAAAGTGGAGAAAAAATGGAGAAAAAAAATGGAGAAAAAGTGGAGAAAAAGTGGAGAAAAAGTGGAGAAAAAGTGGAGAAAAAATGGAGAAAAAAATGGAGAAAAAGTGGAGAAAAAGTGGAGAAAAAGTGGAGAAAAAATGGAGAAAAAGTGGAGAAAAAATGGAGAAAAGGTGGAGAAAAAGTGGAGAAAAAAGTGGAGAAAAAATGGAGAAAAAAATGGAGAAAAAGTGGAGAAAAAGTGGAGAAAAAGTGGAGAAAAAAATGGAGAAAAAGTGGAGAAAAAGTGGAGAAAAAAATGGAGAAAAAGTGGGGAAAAAGTGGAGAAAAAGTGGAGAAAAGGTGGAGAAAAAGTGGAGAAAAAAAGTGGAGAAAAAATGGAGAAAAAAATGGAGAAAAAGTGGAGAAAAAGTGGAGAAAAAATGGAGAAAAAGTGGAGAAAAAATGGAGAAAAGGTGGAGAAAAAGTGGAGAAAAAAAGTGGAGAAAAAATGGAGAAAAAAATGGAGAAAAAGTGGAGAAAAAAATGGAGAAAAAGTGGAGAAAAAGTGGAGAAAAAGTGGAGAATAAGTGGAGAATAAGTGGAGAAAAAATGGAGAATAAGTGGAGAAAAAATGGAGAAAAAAATGGAGAAAAAGTGGAGAAAAAGTGAAGAAAAAGTGGAGAAAAAGTGGAGAAAAAAATGGAGAAAAAGTGGAGAAAAAGTGGAGAAAAAGTGGAGAAAAAGTGGAGAAAAAGAGGAGAAAAAATGGGGAAAAAGTGGAGAAAAAGTGGAGAAAAAGTGGAGAAAAAAATGGAGAAAAAGTGGAGAAAAAGTGGAGAAAAAGTGGAGAAAAAATGGAGAAAAAGTGGAGAAAAAGTGGAGAAAAAGTGGAGAAAAAATGGAGAAAAAATGGAGAAAAGGTGGAGAAAAAGTGGAGAAAAAATGGAGAAAAGGTGGAGAAAAAAAGTGGAGAAAAAATGGAGAAAAAAAATGGAGAAAAAGTGGAGAAAAAGTGGAGAAAAAGTGGAGAAAAAGTGGAGAAAAAATGGAGAAAAAATGGAGAAAAAGTGGAGAAAAAGTGGAGAAAAAGTGGAGAAAAAGTGGAGAAAAAATGGAGAAAAAGTGGAGAAAAAATGGAGAAAAGGTGGAGAAAAAGTGGAGAAAAAAGTGGAGAAAAAATGGAGAAAAAAATGGAGAAAAAGTGAAGAAAAAGTGGAGAAAAAGTGGAGAAAAAATGGAGAAAAAGTGGAGAAAAAATGGAGAAAAGGTGGAGAAAAAGTGGAGAAAAAGTGGAGAAAAAGTGGAGAAAAAATGGAGAAAAGGTGGAGAAAAAAAGTGGAGAAAAAATGGAGAAAAAAAATGTAGAAAAAGTGGAGAAAAAGTGGAGAAAAAGTGGAGAAAAAGTGGAGAAAAAATGGAGAAAAAAATGGAGAAAAAGTGGAGAAAAAGTGGAGAAAAAGTGGAGAAAAAGAGGAGAAAAAATGGGGAAAAAGTGGAGAAAAAGTGGAGAAAAAGTGGAGAAAAAAATGGAGAAAAAGTGGAGAAAAAGTGGAGAAAAAGTGGAGAAAAAAGTGGAGAAAAAAATCGAGAAAAAGTGGAGAAAAAGTGGAGAAAAAATGGAGAAAAAGTGGAGAAAAAGTGGAGAAAAAGTGGAGAAAAAATGGAGAAAAGGTGGAGAAAAAAGTGGAGAAAAAATGGAGAAAAAAAATGGAGAAAAAGTGGAGAAAAAGTGGAGAAAAAGTGGAGAAAAAATGGAGAAAAAAATGGAGAAAAAGTGGAGAAAAAGTGGTGAAAAAGTGGAGAAAAAGTGGAGAAAAAATGGAGAAAAAGTGGAGAAAAAATGGAGAAAAGGTGGAGAAAAAGTGGAGAAAAAAAGTGGAGAAAAAATGGAGAAAAAAATGGAGAAAAAGTGGAGAAAAAGTGGAGAAAAAGTGGAGAAAAAATGGAGAAAAAGTGGAGAAAAAATGGAGAAAAGGTGGAGAAAAAGTGGAGAAAAAAAGTGGAGAAAAAGTGGAGAAAAAGTGGAGAAAAAAATGGAGAAAAAGTGGAGAAAAAAATGGAGAAAAAGTGGGGAAAAAGTGGAGAAAAAGTGGAGAAAAAGTGGAGAAAAAAATGGAGAAAAAAATGGAGAAAAAGTGGAGAAAAAGTGGAGAAAAAAATGGAGAAAAAGTGGAGAAAGAGTGGAGAAAAAGTGGAGAAAAAGTGGAGAAAAAAATGGAGAAAAAGTGGAGAAAAAAGTGGAGAAAAAGTGGAGAAAAAAATGGAGAAAAAGTGGAAAAAAAGTGGAGAAAAAAATGGAGAAAAAGTGGAGAAAAAGTGGAGAAAAAGTGGAGAAAAAAGTGGAGAAAAAGTGGAGAAAAAGTGGAGAAAAAGTGGAGAAAAAATGGAGAAAAAGTGGAGAAAAAGTGGAGAAAAAATGGAGAAAAGGTGGAGAAAAAAAGTGGAGAAAAAATGGAGAAAAAAATGGAGAAAAAGTGGAGAAAAAGTGGAGAAAAAATGGAGAAAAAGTGGAGAAAAAGTGGAGAAAAAATGGAGAAAAAAATGGAGAAAAAGTGGAGAAAAAAATGGAGGAAAAGTGGAGAAAAAGTGGAAAAAAAGTGGAGAAAAAGTGGAGAAAAAATGGAGAAAAAAATGGAGAAAAAGTGGAGAAAAAGTGGAGAAAAAGTGGAGAAAAAGTGGAGAATAAGTGGAGAAAAAATGGAGAATAAGTGGAGAAAAAGTGGAGAAAAAAATGGAGAAAAAGTGGAGAAAAGAATGGAGAAAAAGTGGAGAAAAAGTGGAGAAAAAGAGGAGAAAAAATGGGGAAAAAGTGGAGAAAAAGTGGAGAAAAAGTGGAGAAAAAAATGGAGAAAAAGTGGAGAAAAAGTGGAGAAAAAGTGGAGAAAAAAGTGGAGAAAAAAATCGAGAAAAAGTGGAGAAAAAGTGGAGAAAAAATGGAGAAAAAGTGGAGAAAAAGTGGAGAAAAAGTGGAGAAAAAATGGAGAAAAGGTGGAGAAAAAAAGTGGAGAAAAAATGGAGAAAAAAAATGGAGAAAAAGTGGAGAAAAAGTGGAGAAAAAGTGGAGAAAAAATGGAGAAAAAAATGGAGAAAAAGTGGAGAAAAAGTGGTGAAAAAGTGGAGAAAAAGTGGAGAAAAATGGAGAAAAAGTGGAGAAAAAATGGAGAAAAGGTGGAGAAAAAGTGGAGAAAAAAAGTGGAGAAAAAATGGAGAAAAAAATGGAGAAAAAGTGGAGAAAAAGTGGAGAAAAAGTGGAGAAAAAATGGAGAAAAAGTGGAGAAAAAATGGAGAAAAGGTGGAGAAAAAGTGGAGAAAAAAAGTGGAGAAAAAGTGGAGAAAAAGTGGAGAAAAAAATGGAGAAAAAGTGGAGAAAAAGTGGAGAAAAAAATGGAGAAAAAGTGGGGAAAAAGTGGAGAAAAAGTGGAGAAAAAGTGGAGAAAAAATGGAGAAAAGGTGGAGAAAAAGTGGAGAAAAAATGGAGAAAAAAATGGAGAAAAAATGGAGAAAAAGTGGAGAAAAAGTGGAGAAAAAATGGAGAAAAAAATGGAGAAAAAGTGGAGAAAAAAATGGAGGAAAAGTGGAGAAAAAGTGGAAAAAAAGTGGAGAAAAAGTGGAGAAAAAATGGAGAAAAAAATGGAGAAAAAGTGGAGAAAAAGTGGAGAAAAAGTGGAGAAAAAGTGGAGAATAAGTGGAGAAAAAATGGAGAATAAGTGGAGAAAAAGTGGAGAAAAAAATGGAGAAAAAGTGGAGAAAAGAATGGAGAAAAAGTGGAGAAAAAGTGGAGAAAAAGAGGAGAAAAAATGGGGAAAAAGTGGAGAAAAAGTGGAGAAAAAGTGGAGAAAAAAATGGAGAAAAAGTGGAGAAAAAGTGGAGAAAAAGTGGAGAAAAAAGTGGAGAAAAAAATCGAGAAAAAGTGGAGAAAAAGTGGAGAAAAAATGGAGAAAAAGTGGAGAAAAAGTGGAGAAAAAGTGGAGAAAAAATGGAGAAAAGGTGGAGAAAAAAAGTGGAGAAAAAATGGAGAAAAAAAATGGAGAAAAAGTGGAGAAAAAGTGGAGAAAAAGTGGAGAAAAAATGGAGAAAAAAATGGAGAAAAAGTGGAGAAAAAGTGGTGAAAAAGTGGAGAAAAAGTGGAGAAAAATGGAGAAAAAGTGGAGAAAAAATGGAGAAAAGGTGGAGAAAAAGTGGAGAAAAAAAGTGGAGAAAAAATGGAGAAAAAAATGGAGAAAAAGTGGAGAAAAAGTGGAGAAAAAGTGGAGAAAAAATGGAGAAAAAGTGGAGAAAAAATGGAGAAAAGGTGGAGAAAAAGTGGAGAAAAAAAGTGGAGAAAAAGTGGAGAAAAAGTGGAGAAAAAAATGGAGAAAAAGTGGAGAAAAAGTGGAGAAAAAAATGGAGAAAAAGTGGGGAAAAAGTGGAGAAAAAGTGGAGAAAAAGTGGAGAAAAAATGGAGAAAAGGTGGAGAAAAAAAGTGGAGAAAAAATGGAGAAAAAAAATGTAGAAAAAGTGGAGAAAAAGTGGAGAAAAAGTGGAGAAAAAGTGGAGAAAAAATGGAGAAAAAAATGGAGAAAAAGTGGAGAAAAAGTGGAGAAAAAGTGGAGAAAAAGAGGAGAAAAAATGGGGAAAAAGTGGAGAAAAAGTGGAGAAAAAGTGGAGAAAAAAATGGAGAAAAAGTGGAGAAAAAGTGGAGAAAAAGTGGAGAAAAAAGTGGAGAAAAAAATCGAGAAAAAGTGGAGAAAAAGTGGAGAAAAAATGGAGAAAAAGTGGAGAAAAAGTGGAGAAAAAGTGGAGAAAAAATGGAGAAAAGGTGGAGAAAAAAAGTGGAGAAAAAATGGAGAAAAAAAATGGAGAAAAAGTGGAGAAAAAGTGGAGAAAAAGTGGAGAAAAAATGGAGAAAAAAATGGAGAAAAAGTGGAGAAAAAGTGGTGAAAAAGTGGAGAAAAAGTGGAGAAAAAATGGAGAAAAAGTGGAGAAAAAATGGAGAAAAGGTGGAGAAAAAGTGGAGAAAAAAAGTGGAGAAAAAATGGAGAAAAAAAGTGGAGAAAAAATGGAGAAAAAAATGGAGAAAAAGTGGAGAAAAAATGGAGAAAAAGTGGAGAAAAAATGGAGAAAAGGTGGAGAAAAAGTGGAGAAAAAAAGTGGAGAAAAAGTGGAGAAAAAGTGGAGAAAAAAATGGAGAAAAAGTGGAGAAAAAGTGGAGAAAAAAATGGAGAAAAAGTGGGGAAAAAGTGGAGAAAAAGTGGAGAAAAAGTGGAGAAAAAAATGGAGAAAAAAATGGAGAAAAAGTGGAGAAAAAGTGGAGAAAAAAATGGAGAAAAAGTGGAGAAAGAGTGGAGAAAAAGTGGAGAAAAAGTGGAGAAAAAAATGGAGAAGAAGTGGAGAAAAAAGTGGAGAAAAAGTGGAGAAAAAAATGGAGAAAAAGTGGAAAAAAAGTGGAGAAAAAAATGGAGAAAAAATGGAGAAAAAGTGGAGAAAAAGTGGAGAAAAAATGGAGAAAAGGTGGAGAAAAAAAGTGGAGAAAAAATGGAGAAAAAAATGGAGAAAAAGTGGAGAAAAAGTGGAGAAAAAATGGAGAAAAAGTGGAGAAAAAGTGGAGAAAAAATGGAGAAAAAAATGGAGAAAAAGTGGAGAAAAAAATGGAGGAAAAGTGGAGAAAAAGTGGAAAAAAAGTGGAGAAAAAGTGGAGAAAAAATGGAGAAAAAAATGGAGAAAAAGTGGAGAAAAAGTGGAGAAAAAGTGGAGAAAAAGTGGAGAATAAGTGGAGAAAAAATGGAGAATAAGTGGAGAAAAAGTGGAGAAAAAAATGGAGAAAAAGTGGAGAAAAGAATGGAGAAAAAGTGGAGAAAAAGTGGAGAAAAAGAGGAGAAAAAATGGGGAAAAAGTGGAGAAAAAGTGGAGAAAAAGTGGAGAAAAAAATGGAGAAAAAGTGGAGAAAAAGTGGAGAAAAAATGGAGAAAAAATGGAGAAAAAGTGGAGAAAAAGTGGAGAAAAAAATGGAGAAAAAATGGATTAAAAGTGGAGAAAAAGTGGAGAAAAAATGGAGAAAAAGTGGAGAAAAAGTGGAGAAAAAGTGGAGAAAAAAGTGGAGAAAAAAATCGAGAAAAAGTGGAGAAAAAGTGGAGAAAAAATGGAGAAAAAGTGGAGAAAATGTGGAGAAAAAGTGGAGAAAAAATGGAGAAAAGGTGGAGAAAAAAAGTGGAGAAAAAATGGAGAAAAAAAATGGAGAAAAAGTGGAGAAAAAGTGGAGAAAAAAATGGAGAAAAAGTGGAGAAAAAGTGGAGAAAAAGTGGAGAAAAAGTGGAGAAAAAATGGAGAAAAAAATGGAGAAAAAGTGGAGAAAAAGTGGAGAAAAAGTGGAGAAAAAATGGAGAAAAGGTGGAGAAAAAGTGGAGAAAAAAAGTGGAGAAAAAATGGAGAAAAAAATGGAGAAAAAGTGGAGAAAAAGTGGAGAAAAAGTGGAGAAAAAATGGAGAAAAAGTGGAGAAAAAATGGAGAAAAGGTGGAGAAAAAGTGGAGAAAAAAAGTGGAGAAAAAATGGAGAAAAAAATGGAGAAAAAGTGGAGAAAAAGTGGAGAAAAAGTGGAGAAAAAATGGAGAAAAAGTGGAGAAAAAATGGAGAAAAGGTGGAGAAAAAGTGGAGAAAAAAAGTGGAGAAAAAATGGAGAAAAAAATGGAGAAAAAGTGGAGAACAAAATGGAGAAAAAGTGGAGAAAAAGTGGAGAAAAAGTGGAGAATAAGTGGAGAATAAGTGGAAAAAAATGGAGAATAAGTGGAGAAAAAATGGAGAAAAAAATGGAGAAAAAGTGGAGAAAAAGTGGAGAAAAAGTGGAGAAAAAGTGGAGAAAAAGAGGAGAAAAAATGGAGAAAAAGTGGAGAAAAAGTGGAGAAAAAAATGGAGAAAAAGTGGAGAAAAAGTGGAGAAAAAGTGGAGAAAAAAATGGAGAAAAAGTGGAGAAAAAGTGGAGAAAAAATGGAGAAAAAGTGGAGAAAAAGTGGAGAAAAAGTAGAGAAAAAGTGGAGAAAAAATGGAGAAAAAGTGGAGAAAAAGTGGAGAAAAAGTGGAGAAAAAGTGGAGAAAAAAATGGAGAAAAAGTGGAGAAAAAATGGAGAAAAAGTGGAGCACCCTTTGGTGCCTTTCATGTGGCACTAAGGGGTGCTTAGCTTTGTATTTAGCCAAAAAAATGAAGAAAAAAATGACGTAGGGTTCCCCCTAGTTTTGTAGCCAGCTAGGGTAAAGCAGACGGCTGCAGCCTGCAGACCACAGCTGGCAACCTCACCTTGGCTGGTAATCCAAAACTGAGGGCACCCCACGCTGTTATTTTAAATTAAATAAATAATTTAAAAAAAAAACACGTAGGGGTCCCCCAAAATTGGATCACCAGCCAAGGTAAAGCAGACAGCTGGGGCCTGATATTCTCAGACTAGGGAGGTCCATGGTTATTGGACTCTCCCCAGCCTAAAAATAGCAGGCCGCAGCCGCCCCAGAAGTGGCGCATCCATTAGATGCGCCAATCCTGGTGCTTCGCCCCAGCTCATCCCGCGCCCTGGTGCGGTGGGAAACGGGGTACTATATGGGGTTAATACCAGATGTGTAATGTCACCTGGCATCAAGCCCTGGGGTTGGTGAGGTCAGGCGTCTATCAGATACCCAACATCACCAACCCAGTCAGTAATAAAAAAAAATAGACGACAACCACATTTTTATTTGAAAAAAACACTCCCCAATACATTCCCTCTTTAACCAATTTATTAGAATGAAAAACAAATCCAGGTCTGGTGTAATCCAAGGGGTTGCCATGACGATCCACACTGTCCCAGTCAATGAAGAGCAGGATGTTCCCCATTGGCTGGGAGAGCAGTGCAGTGACCTGAGCTAACATCAATGGGTCAGCCCAGGTCACTGCAGGGCATGACAAGTGCTGCTGTCAGCGAGGTACATTACCTGCGCTGATCTCCAGCACACTGACAGCCCCTGTCACTGAGTTCAATGACCGGCGCCTTCACAGCCAAGTATCGCGAGAGGCCCGTGACGTCACCGCTAGTCAGTCTCGGGTCGGAAGCGAGAGAAGGTGATGTGACAAGCGGCGGCCATGGAGGACAGTGACAGCGCTGAGGTCGGGATGACGGGACTTCATCACCTCAGGTAAGCCGAGCGGGACCATGTGTGTGTGTGTGTGTGTGTGTGTGTGTGTGTGTACGTGTGTACAATACATGCCGCGGGCAGGAGGGGGCGGAGCGAGCTGAGCGGGGAAGTGTGGGCTTCCTGCACGTAACTAGGATAAACATCGGGTTACTAACCAAAGCGCTTTGGTTGGATACCCGATGTTTATCTTGGTTACCAGCTTCTGGCAGGCTGCCAGCGATGGCTCCTGCACACTGTAGCTGTAAAAGCCCTGCTTTTTGCTGCTAGAACCGTTCTCGAACGTATCTAGAACTATCGAGCTTTTGCAAAAAGCTCGAGTTCTAGTTCGATCTAGAACAGCCCCCAAAATCACTCGAGCCGGGAACTGGAGAACCTCGAACCTAGAACCGCGCTCAACTCTACTTATGACCTCTGATCTTGATTGCATGGAATATTACTACAAACAACGGATATTTAATGTTATCCATCCAGGTCTCTAAATAAACGTGTTGTATGTCTGGTGTTTATGTGCTGAATCTTTGGCACCTTGCACCTTTGGTTTTTGGTGGTGGATAATCTTGAGGTAGGTAGGAGCAGAGAGGGTGAGCCGCCGTTGAATGTGGGCACCACAAAACTAGGGTGCTTAAAGCCCCATTGTCAGGTAGGACTGAGTGGAGGGAAAGACAGTACCCTCAAGTATCTAATTGAATTATTTTGTTATCATACTCACCTCAGGCCCCTCTATATTTCCTCCTTATACCTCTCTACCAAGTGTGTACATTCACACTACACGCACATTGTGTGTCTGTCTGTTTGAATGTTTTTGGTTATTTTTGGAATTTATAACTAATAAAATTGTTTTTATGGGTATTACTACACATTTTGGTTTTTCTTTCCGAGATGGCCTTATACCCTTTGGAAGGCTTTTTTTTGCTAATAATAGCAGTTCTGATCAGGGACGTACATAGAAATCATGGGGCCCCATAGCAAAAGTTTGAATGGGGCTCCCCCCGAATAAAAACAAAAGAATACAATAAAATATTACATAATAAACAGTATATATGTTACTGGGGGGCCATACAAGTTACTGGGGCGCATATACACATTATGAATTAATCTTTATCCTAGCCAGGCTCTATATCTACCAGTCCAGTAAGTAGACTATTACCACGCCCGGTTCCATCTGCAGAGGACCAGTCTAGGCAGTGCTGTGTGCCTGTGCTGCTGTTTTGTGACTGGGTGCATGCACTGAGCAGTGCACTGCCTGACGCTCGCTGAGCACCGCAGTGCCTGATGCTTGCTGAGCAGCGCACTGCCTGACGCTCGCTGGACATCGCAGTAACCTGCAAACAGTAGAATCAGCAGCAGCCAACAAACCAAAGATCTCCAGAGTAAACAGTATTAAAAATAGTTCTACCAAAGTGTCTCACAGTAATTACTGATACATTTGCTGCAAAGATAAAATAAATTAAATAATACAAATCAATAAATGTCTACCTTTTTTTTTTTAGTAATGATCTGACAAAATAGTCATACAATTACCAAATAACATATACTATATAGTGTTACTGAACAGCACCCACCATACCAAAACCAGTAATACTAATATATATTGCAAAATAATGCCGTCACACCATGACCAAATATGATCACCACATACTGTAGAGTCTGAATATAACCACCGTCCAGTTAATCAGCAAAGACCACTGCACCGAGACCAGTGGGTTCACACCGGAAATCCCCCAAAAAATCTGCAGTGTGTGAACTTGGCCTAAAGTAGCGATGTCATCCTTCGTGCACCTCACCACACACAATATAAATTTTCTCATGTCTCTCCCATATAATAGTAAGGATTATGACCTTCTTTATTGTCTTAAGGGTACTTTACACGCTGTGATCTCGCTAGCGAGATCGCTAGCGAGCGTACCCGCCACCGTCGGTTGTGCGACACGGGCAAATCGCTGCCCGTGGCGCACATCGCTTACACCCGTCACACGGACTTACCTTCCCTGCGACATCGCTCTGGCCGGTGAACCGCCTCCTTTCTAATGGGGTGGTTCGTGCAGCGTCACATCGACATCACACAGCAGCCGTCCAATAGAAGCGGAGGGGCGGAGATGAACGGGACGTAACATCTCGCCCACCTCCTTCCTTCCGCATTGCCGGTTGACACAGGTAAGGAGATGTTCGTCGTTCCTGTGGTGTCACACATAGCAATGTGTTGTGCAGCAGGAACGACAAATAACATCGTACCTGCAGCAGCAACGATATTATGAAAAGGAGCGACGTGTCAATGATCAACGATTTTGGAAGTTTTTGCGATCGTTGATCGTCGCTCCTTGGTGTCACATGCTGCAATGTCGCCAACGGCGCCGGATGTGCGTCACTAATGACATGACCCCGACGATATATCAATAGCGATGTCGCAGCGTGTAAAACACCCTTTAGGTACCATAATAAATCACTGCACAGCACAGGGATAACACACATAGTGATGTCACAGTACAGGGATAATACACACAGTGATGTCACAGTACAGGAATAATACACACAGTGATGTCACAGTACAGGGATAATATACACAGTGATGTCACAATACAGGGATATAATACACACAGTGATGTCACAGTACAGGGATAATACACACAGTGATGTCACAGTACAAGGATAATATACACAGTGATGTCACAGTACAGGAATAATACACACAGTGATGTCACAGTACAGGGATAATACACACAGTGATGTCATAGCACAGGGATATAATACACACAGTGATGTCACAGTACAGGGTTAACACACAGTGATGTCACAGTACAGAGATAGGGATAACTGTTGTGAATGTCAGTTATGTTTTTGCTGCTGTGAAGCTCCCTCTTGTGGCCAGGAATGGTTTGGACAGAGACCAGGTGTGCTGGAGAAATGGGCGTTTCCATTGCTAACTCTCTGCCTATTTAAACCTTGGTTTGCTGGCACTCTGAGCCGGTTGTCATTTGTTCTTTGGTTTACCGGCCTCCTCATCTTGCTCCAGACCACATCTACCCCAGATAAGTGCTTGGTTCTTTCTTATGTTGTTTTGTTCTTTTGTTCTTATCTGGGTTTGTCATTTTCTGTGGTTATTGTCAGTTTATTTGCATGCAGGAATCTTCCCTCTCTGTTGCTTAGCTGGGAAGCTCCCTGCAGCTATGTTTGGAGTTTTGCTCCTATAAGTCCATGTGTTTGTTGCTTCTTGAATTGGTAATTGTTCCTGTTTTCTTATCATTGGTTTGACAAGAGCACCTGATATAGGACGAAGTTCAGATCGTGCGATCTGAGGACTTTTTGTACTATCAGGTATTTGGATTTTTGTAGGGTTTTTCTCTGGCCACCATCAGCCCCTTTCTTATCCTTTCCTATCTAGTCAATGGGGCCTCACCTTTGCTAATCCCATCATCCATCTGTGTATTGTGTTTTCCTATATAACCGTAGTCTTTGAATGTGGGGGGCTTGTTATACCTTTGTGGTCTATTTCTGAGGCAAAGAGTTATTCATCTTTCCTTCCTTTAGGATAGCTAGTTCTCCGGCTGGGTCCGTGTTGCATAGGATGTTAGTTAACCCCTCAGCTACTTCTAGTGTTGATGGTTAGTAAGGGGATGGGAGCCAGATTAGTTGCCAATGCTCTTGTCACCTTTTTGCCAATGATCTATTGTGATCTTCCATGGCTCCGGATCATAACAGTACAACCGGCCTAAAATTTAAAAGGTACTCTTAAGAAGAAAAAATAAAAAAACTCTGCTGAAAAATATTTTTTTGTATTTTTCCTCTTTTTCTCTGGGTGCCATGGAAGATTTTTTTTTCTAGCATGGATGAATTGGGTGAGCGTGTTGCTCATCTTGATGCTAAGGTTTGTCATCAGGAGTCTTATCTTGCACAGACTCCCCTTGCAGAGCCTAAGATTCCGTTTCTGAATTTTTTTCGGGAGATAGGTCGAGATTTTTGAGCTTCAAGAATAATTGTAAATTATTTTTTGACCTGCGCCCTAAGTTCTCAGTGAATCCCGTACAGCAGGTCATCTCCTTACTGCGTGGTGACCCTCAGGACTGGGCCTTCTCTTTGGCGTCTGATGATCCGATTCTCAGTGATGTGGACTCCTTTTTTCAGGCCTTGGGATTATTATGTGACAAACCCAATATTGAGGACCAAGCAGAAAAGGCCTTGTTGTCCTTAACTCAGGGCCTGGAGTCTGCAGAAACTTTTTGTCAGAAATATCGAAAGTGGCCGGTCCTTACCAAATGGAATGATGACACGCTTGCGGCTCTTTTTCGGAAGGGTATTGCTGATAATGTGAAGGATGTAATGGTGGGATTCCCCATCCCTTCTCGTCTTGATGCCTCTATGACCTTAGCCATTCAGATCGATAGGCGGTTACGTGAGCGCAGGAAAATACCTGCTGATTTGGTGCCTGTGGAACAGCCTTTGGAGCCTATGGCGTGTGATAGGATCCTCTCTAATGTTGGTCAGCAGGGGTTCAGACGAAGAATAGACTGTGCTTCTATTGTGGACGCTTCTCATAATATCTCTGTCTGCTCTAAACGTAAAAGGAGATTGGCTAGTTCTGTTACTGTGGGTTCTTTGCAACCAAAGTTTCTTTTGTCTGTCACACTGATTTGCTCATTGTCTTCATTTTCTGCACTGGCCTTTGTAGACTCAGGGGCAGCACTCAATTTGATGGATTTTGGGTTTGCTGGGGATTGTGGTTTCCCCATGGTTCCTTTGCAAACTCTTATTCCTTTAATAGGCATTGATGCTACCCCTTTGGCAGAAAATAAACCCCAATTTTGGACCCAGGTGACTATGAGAGTAGCGCCAGCGCATCAGGAAACTTGTAAATTTTTAGTATTGCATAATTTACATGATACTTTGGTACTCGGATTTCCAATGTTGCAGACTCAATCCTGTCCTTGACTGGAGATCCTTGTTGGTAGCTAGTTGGGGTTGTCAAGGTGTGCATCAGGACCTTTCTGTGTCGTCCACGTCTGCTCAGACAGTCGGTGTTCCGGCTTTCTTGTCTGATTTCCGCGATGTATTTAATGACCAGGAATCTGAGTCTCTGCCCCCACACCTGGACTACGACGGTTCCATTGAGTTGGTGCCCGGTTGTAAATTTCCCAAGGGGCGGATTTTCAACTTGTCTGTGCCCGAACATGATGCCATGCGATCATACATCATGGAATCATTGGAGAAGGGGCACATTCGGCTCTCATCTTCTCCTTTGGGTGCTAGCTTTTTCTTTGTTGCTACGAAAGATGGGTCGTTGAGACCTTGTATTCATCACCGCCTTTTAATAAAATCACGATCAAATATCAGTAGCCTTTGCCTCTGATGTCTGATCTTTTCTCTAGGGTGAAGAGTGCCAAATGGTTTACGACACTGGATCTTAAGGGGGCATACAATCTCATCCGTATTAAGGAGGGTGATGAATGGAAGATGGCTTTTAATACTCCTGAGGGGCATTTTGAGTACCTAGTGATGCCTTTTGGGATCATTAATGCCCCCTCCATCTTCCAGGCCTTCATGAATGACATTTTCTGAGACCTTATTGGTAAATTTTTGATTGTCTATTTGGATGACATCTTGATTTTTTCTGATGATTGGGGCTCTCATGTTGAGCAACTATGGGCTGTTTTTTCAGATACTCAAGGATAATGCATTGTATGTTAAGGGGTCAAAGTGCCTCTTTGGTGTGCAAAGGATTTCCTTTTTGGGGTTCATTTTGTCTCCCTCTGCTATCGAAATGGACCTGGTTAAGGTTCAGACTATTTACGACTGGGTGCAACCAACTTCTCTAAAATCCCTGCAGCAGTTTTTGGGGTTTCGGTAATTTTTACCGTAAATTTATAGCCAATTTTTCTGCCATTGTCAAACCTCTATATGGAGAGAAGGTATGCACATCAGTGACTATGCAAGGGGAATTCATGTAATAGCAGAAACTGCTGTGTGAATACTGGCCTGAAAAATACAATAGCTATATGCAAAAATGAAAAAATGAGAGTGGAATCTGCATTACTGCCATGAAATGTGAATAAAGAGATATTTAGCTATTGAATTGATCAATGCAACAGAGCCCGAAAACCTCTTCACGGTATTCTCTTATTTTTGGGGTCTCTAGCTAATGTGTGTCCTCTCATGCAGTTAAAAAACTTACCAAGTATGGGAAGCTGAGACCCAGGCTATATATGTATAATGTGGACCGGCAAGGTATGGGTGGGGTCGGGTTCACAAACGAAAGACTACTAACAAATAAAGAAATAACGTTTGGAACACCATTCTAAGTATGAACTGGGTGCAAAAACCAATAAAAAAAATTTTGCATGTAGCTATTGTATTTTTCAGTCCAGTATTCACACAGTAGTTTCTGCTATTACATGTATTACCTTTGTATAGTCACTGGTGTGCATACCTTCTCTCCATATAGTGATTTTTTTTAGGTTTTTGCACCCAGTTCAGACTTAGAATGGTGTTCCAAACGTTATTTCTTTATTTGTTAGTAGTCTTTCGTTTGTGAACCCGACCCCACCCATACCTTGCCTAGAATGATGAAAGTGAAAGCACACACACAGCAGGCAGCCACGTGGGCCCCCTCCGCTCACGAGCCCTAAAGCAGTGGCATGGCCTGCCAATACTAACGGTACGCTACTGGGCACTCCTTCCACTCCGATCCCTGCCATGCGCCCAAACAGTAGATTTACACCACATATGAGGTATCAGCATACTCAGGAGAAATTGTATGGTACATTTTCTCCTGATACCCTTGTGTAAATGCAAAATTGTATGGCTAAAGTAACATTTTTTGTCAAAAAGTAAAATTTTCATTTTTTCCTTCCACATTGCTTTAGTTCCTGTGAAGCACCTAAATGGTTAATAAACGTCTTGAATGTGGTTTTGAGCAGTTTGATAGTTGCAGTTTTTAGAAAAATGTCACTGTTGGATTTTTTCTATCATCTAGGCTTCTCAAAGTCTCTTCAAATGTGATGTTGTCCCTAAAAAATGACTAAATTTTGGGAGAAAAAAATTAGAAATTACTGTTAAACCTTAAACCACTCTAACTTCCTAACAAACAAAAGATGTTTCAAAGATTGCACTGATATATATTAGACATATTGGAAAAGTTTCAAATTTTGAAAATTGCTAAATTTTCCCCAAATTTCCCGATTTGTTTAAAAATAAACGCAAAAAAATATCTGCCTAAATTTACAACTATCACAAAGTACAATATGTCATGAAAAAACAATAAAAAAAAACAAGGATAAAAAGTGGAAAAATGTCCGCGCTGCTGTGCCAATAAAGAGTCAATTCCAAATAAGAGCAATGCAGGGTGGTTTATTCTGCACGTTTCGGAGGTAACCCCTCCCCTTCATCAGGAGTTCACCAAAAATTGATTTTTGGTGGATTTCCTGATGAAGGAAAAGGGTTATCTCCGAAACACGTAGATAAACCACACTGCATTGCTCTTATTTGGGTTATCTTACCTGTGGCCGGACTGTGTAATTTGGTCCACAATTCTCTGACGTCTGACAGAGATTGTACATGAGTGAAAGAAGTAATGGAATGTAAATCACAACAAAGTCTTTGTTTTCTAAATATGTAATTTGGAATAAATGACCACTGCTTATCATGTGTCGGTTGGCATGATCTCTACATTGTAACCGGTTATCAGTGATTAAAGTAACACAATTACATAATGGCGTAATACACTAGAAAGCTTGCAAAGATAAAACAAGCAAGTAAAAGGGAAAATGCAAATCTATATTAGTCCCATAGACCAAATTAGGTTGTGTCTCAAACTTTTCCCTCTTAATTACCAATCACTCAGACAAAGCAAACTATGTAGCTTTGCCAAGGCTTTCTCCTCACATCCAGGGCCAAAATACACTGGCAGCGAGCAATGCTCATATAAAAACATTGAAAACCTTCACTTCTACAAGCACATTCTATGGGTGCTATTATGTCCAGAGATTAAACACATGTGTGCCTGTTTGATAACTTCCAATGTTTGAAGACTGAAGCAATGCATATGTCTAGAAAGCGCATTTCTATAGAGCAATTACATTATGCAACTAAAGTAACTATCATGTGTTTCCCTACAGCTGCATTTGCCTCATAGATATCAACTTTCAAGGTTGTTTGTGTGAGTTTCAGGACTTAAATGCCAGAGGACCAGTAATCTGGATGGAAGACAGAAAGAGAACAGAACTCCACACATATTCTATTTATTTCATGCAGGTGCCAGCAATATACAAGTGCATCTCAATAAATTAGAATATCATGAAAAAGTTAATTTATTTCAGTAATTCAATCCAAAAAGTGAAACGCATATATTATATAGAGTCATTACACACAGAGTGATCTATTTTAAGTGTTTATTTGTTAATGTTGATGATTACGGCTTACAGCCAATGAAAACCCAAAAGTCATTATCTCAGAAAATTAGAATGATTATCACAAACACCTGCAAAGGCTTCCTAAAGCTGGGTTCACACTAAGCGACAGCGACAACGAGGTCGCTGCTACGTCACCATTTTCTGTGACGTAACAGCGACCTTGTAAGTCGCTGTTATGATCGCTGCTTAGCTGTCAAACACAGCGACGCAGCAGCGATCATAACGTCGCTGTGCTACATGTGCAGAGAGCAGGGAGCCGCGCTTAGCGCTGGCTCCTTGCTCTCCTAGGTACAGTACACATCGGGTTAATTAACCCGATGTGTACTGCAGCTACATGTCGCAGTGCAGAGAGCAGGGAGCCACGCACACTGCTTAGCGCTGGCTCCTTGCTCTCCTTGCTACAGTATACATCGGGTTAATTACCCGATGCATACTGCAGCTACATGTGCACAGAGCAGGAGCCGGCGCTGGCAGCAAGGGTGGAGGCTGGTAACGAAGGAAAATATCGGGTAACCAGGGAAAGGTCTTCCCTTGGTTACCTGATGTTTACGCTGGTTACAGCTTACCGCAGCTGCCAGACGCCGGCTCCTGCTCCCTGCTCGCTTCATTTCGTCGCTCTCTCGCTGTCACACACAGCGATGTGTGTGTCACAGCGGGAGAGTGACGACCAAAAAATGAAGCTGGACATTCAGCAACGACCGGCGACCTCACAGCAGGGGCCAGGTCGTTGCTGGATGTCACACACAGCAACAGCGACGGGACGTCGCTGCAACGTCACAGAAAATGGTGACATAGCAGCGACGTCGTTGTCGCTGTGTGTGACACCAGCTTTAGTGTTTACATCCTAAGCGTTTAAAACGGTCCCTTAAGTCCGGTTCAGTAGGTTACACAATCATTGGGAAGACTGCTGACTTAACGAATGTCCAGAAGGCAGTCATTGACACACTAGGAGGGTAACAAGGAGGGTAAGCCACAAACGGTCATTGCTAAAGAAGCTAGCTGTTCACAGAGTGCTGTATCCAAGCATATTAATGAAAGGTTGAGTGGAAGGAAAAAGTGTTGTAGAAAAAGGTGCACAAGCAACCGGGATAACTGCAGCCTTTATAGGATTGTTAAGAAAAGGCCATTCAAAAATTTGGGGGAGATACAAGGAGTTTACTGCTACTGGAGTCAGTGCTCAAGAGCCACCACACACAGACGTATCCAGGACATGGGCTACAACTGTCACATTTCTTGTGTCAAGCCACTCATGACCAAGAGACAATGCCAGAAGCGTCTTACCTGGACCAAAGAGAAAAAGAACTGGACTGTTGCTCAGTGGTCCAAGGTGTTGTTTTCAAATTAAAGTAAATTTTGCATTTTATTTGGAAATCAAGATCCTAGAGTCTGGAGGAAGAGTGGAGAGGCCACAATCCAAGCTGCTTGAGGTATATTGTGAATTTTACACAGTGAAAGTTTGGGGAGCCATGTCATCTGCTTGTGTAGGACCACTGTGTTTTATCAAGACAAAGGTCAGTGCAGCAGTCCACCAGGAAATTTTAGATCACTTCATGCTTCCCTCTGCCGACAAGCTTTTTGGAGATGTAAATTTCATTTCACTAAGTACCAATACCTGGTTCAATAACCACAGTATTATTGCACTTGATTGGCCAGCAAACTCGCCTGACCTAAAGCCCTTTGAGAATCTATGGGATATTGTTAAGAAGAAGATGAGAGACACCAGACTCAACAATTCAGACGAGCTGAAGGCTGCTATCAAAGCAACCTCGGCAGTGCCACAGGCTGATCACCTTCATGCCACACCGTATTGATGCAGTAATTCATGCAAAAGGAGCCCTGACCAATTATTGAGTGCAATTACTGTACAGACTTTCAGTAGGCCAGCATTTCTGAGTTTAAAATAATTTTTTCACTTGGTCTAATAAAATATTCTAATTATCTGAGATAATGACTTTTGGGTTTTCATTGGCTACAAGCCATAATCATCAACATTAACAGAAATAAACACTTGGAATAGTTCCCTCTGTGTGTATTGACTCTATATAATATATAGGAATAGATCACTCTGTGATGTGTGTAATGAAAATATAATATATGCGTTTCCCTTTTTGTATTGAATTACTGAAATAAATGAACTTTTTGATGATATTCTAATTTATTGAGATTCACTTGTATTTCAGGTAACTTTCCATTTTCAAGCTTGTGTGGAAGACATCATTGGCTGAAACCAATGGGGGTTACAAAATCATCTGTTTCTAGAAGAGGTCACTCTACAGTCTTTATAAGGAACATTGAGGCATTTAGGGGTTGTCTAAAAATTTTTTTTACCACCTTTTAATTGTTCTGTACATAATGTAATTAATAATTTAATAAATTAGTTTATTAGTAGAGATGAGCGAACCGGTCCCGGTTCGGCTCGAGGTCGGTTCGCCGAACGGAGGTCCTGTTCGAGTTCGGCTCGTCGAACGTTCGACGAACCGAACTCGAACTGCATAGGAAACAATGGCAGGCAATCACAAACACAGAAAAACACCTAGAAAACACCCTCAAAGGTGTCCAAAAGGTGACAAACAACTCACAACACATGGGAAAGTGACAAGGACATATACTCATGCGAAAACAAAAGAGCTGGACAAGGAAAAAGAGGAGGACACACAGATATATGAGTATATGCAAGGAAACATCGATTCCATTATTGTGCAACTTGAGCCCTGCTCATTTTAGGCTTCCAATCTGGATAAATTGCCTGAGCTCGCCACGTACGCCTTGGGGATCTTGTCGTGTTCTGCAGCCAGCGTTCTCTCGGAACCTGTCTTCAGTGCTGCTGGGGGTCTGCTGGCAGATAAGCACACGTGTCTGTCCACTGACAATGTGGACATGGCTCTCAGAGGACTTTTCTTCCCCTGGGTCAGCCAGGGGAGGCGAAAGGCACGCGTATTTTTGAGAGTGCTTCATGCAAAGCATCTTTTTCATTTTGAAAAGGGGCATCAACTGATGTCAGTCAAGAGGGGTGTGTGTGGCCCAATTAGTGGCAACGAGGGAGACTGTGGTTGGAGTCCCCTCGCTGTGTTTCTAAAAGAACCAAGATGAACAAGTCATGGCTCTCAGAGGACTTTTCTTCCCCTGGGTCAGCCAGGGGACGGGAAAGGCACGCGTATTTTTGAGAGTGCTTCATGCAAAGCATCTTTTTCATCTTGAAAATGGGGGTCAACTGATGCCAGTCAAGTGGGGTGTGTGTGGCCCAATTAGTGGAAACGAGGGAGACTGTGGTTGGAGTCCCCTCGCTGTGTTTCTAAAAGAACCAAGATGAACAAGTCATGGCTCTCAGAGGACTTTTCTTCCCCTGGGTCAGCCAGGGGACGGGAAAGGCACGCGTATTTTTGAGAGTGCTTCATGCAAAGCATCTTTTTCATTTTGAAAAGGGGCATCAACTGATGTCTGTCAAGTGGGGTGTGTGTGGCCCAATTAGTGGCAACGAGGGAGACTTTGGTTGGAGTCCCCTCGCTGTGTTTCTAAAAGAACCAAGATGAACAAGTCATGGCTCTCAGAGGACTTTTCTTCCCCTGGGTCAGCCAGGGGACGGGAAAGGCATGCGTATTTTTGAGAGTGCTTCATGCAAAGCATCTTTTTCATCTTGAAAATGGGGGTCAACTGATGCCAGTCAAGTGGGGTGTGTGTGGCCCAATTAGTGGAAACGAGGGAGACTGTGGTTGGAGTCCCCTCGCTGTGTTTCTAAAAGAACCAAGATTAACAAGTCATGGCTCTCAGAGGACTTTTCTTCCCCTGGGTCAGCCAGGGGACGGGAAAGGCACGCGTATTTTTGATAGTGCTTCATGCAAAGCATCTTTTTCTTTTTCAAAAGGGGGGTCAACCGATGCCAGTCAAGTGGGGTGTGTGTGGCCCAG
>NW_027444477.1:0-22366 GCF_048569485.1 Anomaloglossus baeobatrachus | reverse complement strand
GGATTCCCTTATGGGAGTAGGCATGTAGAAAAAAGATTCCGGTCTTTGTGAGCGCTAGTAATAGATCTTTGGTCTTTGATCTTTTAAGAAATTTGGCTTTATTATTAATAACATAAAGCTCTTGTATTAACACAGCGCGTTTCAGCAAGATACACTTGCCATCCTCAGGTGAGGATGGCAAGTGTATCTTGCTGAAACGCGTTGTGTTAATACAAGAGCTTTATGTTATTAATAATAAAGCCAAATTTCTTAAAAGATCAAAGACCAAAGATCTATTACTAGCGCTCACAAAGACCGGAATCTTTTTTCTACAAAGCATGCAACCAGGACCTGACTCATGCCGCCTGTGGTTTGGGCATCATGAATCAACTGACTCCATTACCTTTTAAGCTGCCCATGCCTGTTACATGCAGAGAAGCTAATTGTGAGCCTCCAGCGATCCCGTGTATCGGGTGGCTCCTGACTCCCCTCTAATGACAGATAGGGACAATGATCCGATATCAAACCTATTCTGGCAGCAGTCTGCTGGACTCTTACACGAGGAGTACGTGCACGTGCGATAGACCTGAGCGTGACGCGCCCTGTAATCTGTGCATATCTTTTCTATCACCTGGTTCACACTGGAATGTGTTTCGAGCCGTGATCCGGCGCTCCTGTGAGTAATCGCGCTCCTGTGAGTAATCGCGCTCCTGTGAGTAATCGCGCTCATTCCTTTGTCAGGGACAATGCATTTTTGTTCTTGTCTGTTACTAATAAAAGCTGCTCATGTGGAAACGTTCTGTGTCTGAGAACAAAGCGCGGAGTGACGGCATTATTTAGAGAAATGCTGATTAAAGCACGTGAAGGACACAATCAGCGCAGAACGCGTGGGCACATATCCTGTGATTGCTGGCAACGCGATCACAGATTAGCACGACAGGACGGTGCAGCGCGATCACAGATTAGCACGGCAGGACGGTGCAGCGCTATCACAGATTAGCACGGCAGGACGGTGCAGCGCTATCACAGATTAGCACGGCAGGACGGTGCAGCGTGATCACAGATTAGCACGGCTTTAGAGTGCAGCGCGATCACAGATTAGCACGGCAGGACGGTGCAGCGCTATCACAGATTAGCACGGCAGGATGGTGCAGCACGATCACAGATTAGCACGGCAGGACGGTGCAGCGCGATCACAGATTAGCACGGCAGGACGGTGCAGCGCGATCACAGATTAGCACGGCAGGACGGTGCAGCGCGATCACAGATTAGCACGGCAGGACGGTGCAGCGCGATCACAGATTAGCACGGCAGGACGGTGCGGACGATCCTCCTAGAGTCATACAATATATATATATATATCATATAAAAAAATCAAAGGCGCCGCGTCCTACTGAACATCCAGACAGAAAAAACCCCAAATCTCCATTTCCGCACATTCACTTGTATGATTGCACAAACATAAAGACAAACTCTCGGGGTAAGAATGCGTTTGTATAATCTGACATTGTTCTTTTTCCATAGTATAATCATGTAAACCTTTTTACTGATCCTTTACTTTACAGTGATCATGTTTCTTGCTCCGATCCTTGTCCTGACCGACAGTAAAGCTGTCAGTTAATATGTTTTTATTTAGTACTTACTGAAAGGCTGCCACATATATTATGAGCCTGACACGCAGAATTATATACGACTTGTAAAACTGTCCTGTGGATTTACGAGAGATGACAATCGCCCGTTCCATGATATTTGTGTGTATAGAGTGCCGTCATCCAATGCAAGGACAACATTTCCCGTCCGTTTTCAGCATCCAGTGTCCCATTGACTTCATTGTAACTTGTAATAATTAATGGAAGGATGACTGCTGACAATCCACATGTAAACACCCATAACGCGCCCATTTTATTAGTTGTGATCAGTCGATAAATGTGAGTGCAGCCCTAACCACAATAAAAAGCATGTCTTGTGGTAGATCTGATCAGAGAAATCTGCTTCTTTCTTCTCTTGGTTTGATTTTTCCTTTATGGCAATAAAAGCAGACAGTTGGTGCCCATAAAGTTCTATGGAGACGGGGAGGGGCGGCGTTAGAGGCAGGTACAGAGATTTTGCTGCAAGCCTTCTCGAATTGACAGGAAGGCTATGTTGTTTGCCGCAAAAAAAATCAATATTTTACTGTCCCAGTAGAGTGAGATTTCTGACATCTAATTTTGCTCACTTTTGTTCCTTGCAGATTGGAGGCATCTGCAGCAGCTCAATTTTCAGCGGTTTTCACCCGTAATGAATAGGGAAAACATTTATTTATTTAGATTTTTAAAAAGAGTGAATTTTACACAGTTGTCCTGCAAACAAATGATCAGATCTGTCTGCTCCAAGCCCTGAACGAGTGCACGTAGCTTAAGGCTGTGTGCACACAGTGCGTTTTTGCCTCGTTTTTTCTTGCAGATTTTCACAAATCTGCAAAGATGTCCTTTATGCCAGGAACGTCTGATACTCCTGAAGTGCTGTGCACACATGCAGGATTTTTCTGCTGATTAAAACTTTTTTTCTTCTTTGCTATATTACTGAGATATGGGCTTTTGATGTTTAAGGCGCTCAATATGCAGAGATTCTTCCTAGGGGCATTTACTTTCCCCCTATATGATGCCGCCCAATCAGAAGAAGGCAGCATCATACAGGGGAGAAAAAAAACCTGCTCTCCCAGAAAAGGTGACAATGGCATTTTCAGGCTGCTCTTTGTTATAGGGCGGGGAGCGGCAGCGTCTGTCACATACCTGTCACATACCTGTCACATACCTGTCGCATACCTGTCACATACCTGTCACATACCTGTCGCACGTCGTGGAACCTTGTATGTGACACACAATGATCTTCTCTGCTCTAGCACTTCCTTTTTTTCTTTCCTCCCTCCTTTTTTCATGATATATCCCCCTGCCTTTGCAGACTAAGCCTGTCTCTTTGCATTGTATCCTGGCTTGTAATTGCGCCTAACCTATTTATGTGTTTTTTCTTTTCAGTTCAAGACCACATCTACAAAAACTGTATCGGTCGTGGGCTGGATGGCGATGATGATGGATGACCCTGAGCACCCTGACATTTTTCTACTTACAGACTCTGAGAAGGGTAAGTGTATACAATTTGTGCGCAACGAAGGTTGATTTGGATCTTTCATCGGATTTCTCAATACTAACTACACTGAATAGAAACAACACTTTTGGTTTTCTTCCCATTTTTCAGGAGCTGAACTCTAAGATGTGTTAGTGAACGTTTCTCCTTTGCTGAGATAATCCATCCACCTCACAGGTGCGGCATATCAAGATGATTACACAGATTATTGCACAGGTGTGCCTTAGGCTATCCACAATAAAAGGCCACTCTAAAGGTCCAGTCACACTAAGCAACTTACCAGCGATCCCAACAACGATAGGGATCGCTGGTAAGTTGCTAGGAGGTTGCTGGTGAGCTGTCACACTGCGACGCTCCAGCGATCCCACCAGCAACCTGACCTGGCAGGGATCGCTGGAGCGTGGCTACACGAGTTGCTGGTGAGCTCACCAGCAACCAGTGACCAGCCCCCAGTCTCCTAGTTACAGCACACATCAGGTTAATTAACCCGATGTGTGCTGCAGCTAAATGTGCACAGAGCATGGAGCAGCGCACAATGCTTAGCGCTGGCTCCTTGCTCTCCTAGTTACAGCACACATCGGGTTAATTACCCGATGTGTGCTGCAGCTAAATGTGCACAGAGCAGGAGCCGGCGCTGACAGTGAGAGCGGAGGAGGCTGGTATCAAAGGTAAATATCGGGTAACCAAGGACAGGGCTTCTTGGTTACCCGATGTTTACATTGGTTACCAGCCTCCGCAGAAGCCGGCTCCTGCTGCCTGCACATTTAGTTGTTGCTGTCTCGCTGTCACACACAGCGATCTGTGCTTCACAGCGGGACAGCAACAACTAAAAAATGGCCCAGGACATTCAGCAACAACCAACGACCTCACAGCAGGGGCCAGGACATTCAGCAACGACCGGCGACCTCACAGCAGGGGCCAGGACATTCAGCAACAACCAACGACCTCACAGCAGGGGCCAGGTTGTTGCTGGATGTCGCAACGTCACAAAAGTTGTTCGTTACCAGCGATGTTGCTAGCGATGTTGCTTAGTGTGACGGGGCCTTAAAATGTGCACTTTTATCACATCGCACAATGCCGTAGATGTCCCAAGTTTTGCGTGAGCATATAATCGGCACGCTGACTGCAGGAATGGCCACCAGAGCTGTTGCCCGTGAATTGAATGTTCATTTCTGTACCATAAGTCGTCTCCATAGGCATTTCAGAGAATTTGGCAGAATATCCACCCGGCCTCACAACCTCAGCCCTCGTGTAACCTCACCAGCCCAGGACCTCCACATCCACCCGGCCTCACAACCTCAGCCCTCGTGTAACCTCACCAGCCCAGGACCTCCACATCCACCCGGCCTCACAACCTCGGCCCTCGTGTAACCTCACCAGCCCAGGACCTCCACATCCACCCGGCCTCACAACCTCGGCCCTCGTGTAACCTCACCAGCCCAGGACCTCCACATCCACCCGGCCTCACAACCTCAGCCCTCGTGTAACCTCACCAGCCCAGGACCTCCACATCCACCCGGCCTCACAACCTCAGCCCACGTGTAACCTCACCAGCCCACGACCTCCACATCCACCCGGCCTCACAACCTCAGCCCACGTGTAACCTCACCAGCCCACGACCTCCACATCCACCCGGCCTCACTACCTCTGCCCACGTGTAACCTCACCAGCCCACGACCTCCACATCCACCCGGCCTCACAACCTCAGCCCACGTGTAACCTCACCAGCCCACGACCTCCACATCCACCCGGCCTCACAACCTCAGCCCACGTGTAACCTCACCAGCCCAGGACCTCCACATCCACCCGGCCTCACAACCTCAGCCCACGTGTAACCTCACCAGCCCAGGACCTTCACATCCACCCGGCCTCACAACCTCAGCCCACGTGTAACCTCACCAGCCCAGGACCTTCACATCCACCCGGCCTCACCACCTCAGCCCACGTGTAACCTCACCAGCCTACGACCTCCACATCCACCCGGCCTCACAACCTCAGACCACGTGTAACCTCACCAGCCCAGGACCTCCACATCCACGCGGCCTCACAACCTCAGCCCATGTGTAACCTCACCAGCCCAGGACCTCCACATCCACCCGGCCTCACCACCTCAGATCATGTGTAACCTCCTCCAGCCCACGACCTCCACATCCACCCGGCCTCACAACCTCAGACCACGTGTAACCTCACCAGCCCAGGACCTCCACATCCACCCGGCCTCACAACCTCAGCCCACGTGTAACCTCACCAGCCCACGACCTCCACATCCACCCGGCCTCACAACCTCAGCCCACGTGTAACCTCACCAGCCCAGGACCTCCACATCCACCCGGCCTCACAACCTCAGCCCACGTGTAACCTCACCAGCCCATGACCTCCACATCCACCCGGCCTCACAACCTCAGCCCACGTGTAACCTCACCAGCCCAGGACCTCCACATCCACCCGGCCTCACAACCTCAGCCCACGTGTAACCTCACCAGCCCACGACCTCCACATCCACCCGGCCTCACAACCTCAGCCCACGTGTAACCTCACCAGCTCACGACCTCCACATCCACCCGGCCTCACCACCTCAGCCCACGTGTAACCTCACCAGCCCAGGACCTCCACAACCAGCATCTTCACCTCCAACATAGTCTGAGACCGGACCCCCCGACAGCGGCTGCAGCAATCAGTGCAGAATTAAAGAATTTCTGCACAAACTGTTAGACCCCGTCCCGGGAAGCTGCTCGTCGTCCTCATCAGGGTCTCCACCTGACGGTAGTTTGTCATAACTGACTTGAGGGGGAATTTGTTCTCTTCACTGATGAATCCCGGTTCTCGCTGTACGGGGCAGATGGCAGACTGTGTGTATGGTGACGTGTGGGGGAGCGGTTTGCTGATGTCGATATCGTGAATAGAGTGGCCCATGGGGGCGGTGGAGTTATGGTATAGGCAGGCGTATGTTATGGACAGCCAACACAAATGAATTTCATTGATGCCACTTTGAATGCACAGAGATACCGTGACAAAATCTTGAGGCCATTGTTGTGCCTCATCCACGACCATCACCCCATGCTGCAGCGGATAATGCACGGCCCCATGTTACAAGGATCTGTACACAATTCCTGGAAACTGAAAACATCCCAGCTCTTCCATGGCAGCCTGCGCCCCGGCATGTCCCCCATTGAGCATGTTTGGGATACTCTGGTTCAGCGTATATGACAGCGAGGACAGTTTGTGCCAATATCCAGCTACTTCGCAGCCATTGACAAACGATCCACAGGCCACAATCACCAACCTGATCAACTCTATGCGTGAGGTAAATGGTGGGCACACCTGATACTGACTGGTTTTCTGCCATCGCCCCCCCCCACCACGACCACCACCACCACGATCACCACCATCACCACCATCACCATCATCATCACCACCACCACCACCATCACCACCACCACCATCACCACCAACACCACCACCATCATCACCATCATCACCACCACCACCACCATCACCACCACCACCACCATCACCACCAACACCACCAACACCACCACCATCACCACCACCACCACCATCACCACCATCACCACCAACACCACCATCACCACCAACACCACCACCATCACCACCATCAACACCACCAACACCACCACCATCACCACCAACACCACCACCACCAACACCACCAAGTCTGGACTCCTCCAATACTGGATGTGCTGCCAAATTCTCTGAAAATTAATAAACAATTCGTGTTGGCCGGCGAGACTAACTAAGGGGCGTGAGCAGTGCCTGGATGACGTCTGTTCTGGGCTTCCCCTTGGTGAGTATATACGTCACTGTAGGGGCGGGACACTGTAGCATCAGGCACGTGACGTCCGTCGGAGGGGCGTGGCCTCGGCCGGTAACACGGCATCTGTCACTGCCTCAGCAACGCGATGGTGGGCGTCGCCCTGGCTGACGCTGGTGTGTGGGTATGTGTTCATTATTGGAGCGGTGCGGCTGTGGGTGTCACTCCCTCGCTCCATACTCTTGGGGGTTATTGGGAAACCTGCCTATGGGCGGCACCACTGTAAAACGTTCTGCTCTGTTTGTTTGGTGAGAGACATGTGGTTGGGCGGGACCTCTGACGTGGGACGATTTCCTAACACTCCCACAGGATATTTTAAGGGCGGCAAATTCAAAGCCCTATGCTTTATGCCGTGCTCTGACACACCATGCAGGAAGTCTGCTCCATACTGAAGGTAGGGACATGCTCTCCGGATATATGCTGTGACTCTTAATGCACTCTTGTTTGTTCTATTTGATTCTGACAATACTGCTCATTTCTTGCAGCCCTTGGTTTCTTGACCACAGTCCCCTGATGACTAAGTGAATTAAGAAACGCGTTGGGAGGTCTAAGCACAAACTAAGGTCAGAGTGTTGCCATTTGAGGGGTATTGTGTGGCTGAAGGGTCTGCCCCCCCCCTCTATTGGACAACCTTTTGCATCATTTATTTACCATAGCAGGACCTAACTATTGGTCCTAGTGACTGTTTTAAGCACTATATATTGAAGTGTGGTATATCTTGGTGTGCATATTAGGGTGACAACTGTCTGGTCACCTTATTTTTTACGGTTACGGTGGGTTACTTTGCTACCGTGCCGGTGTCCTAACTTAGTATAGTTGGAGCCTTTTTCGGGCCCTAGTCATTTAGGTTGGTTTTACAACCTTTTATGTTGTGTGGTCAATTATTTCTTTTTATTACAAACTATTAAAGGTTATATTTTAAAATTGTTACCACGTCACTTTTGAGACCATATCTTGCTTTGCTAATTGTAGCAAATTCTCTGAAACACCTTTGAAAATGACTTATGGTAAAGAAATGAGCGTTCAATTTACAGGTAACAGCTCTGGTGGACATTCCTGCAGTCTGCTGCCAACTGCACGTTCCCTTGAAACTTGTGGCATTGTGCTATGTGATAAAACTGAAAACTTTAGAGTTGCCTTTTATTGTGGCCAGCCTAAGGCACACCTGTGCAATAATCATGGTGTCTAATCAGCATCTTGATACGCCACACCTGTGGGGAGGATGGATATTCTCGGCAAAGGAGAAACGCTTACACCCCTATCGCTATTGGAAACGTTCACACTTGGCCAAGCTGTGTGTGCAGATGTATGGAGGGATAACTCGTGGCTTTTGAAAGTATATGAGCACCATAAGAAGAAAAAAAACAAAACTGTGTGTGTGTGTGTATATATATATATATATATATATATATATATATATATATATATATATATATATATATATATATATATATATATCCATTATATTGTTCCTTTCATCCCACAGGAAACTCTTACAAATTCCAGGCAGGGAACCGTGTGAACGCCATGTTGTGGTTTAAGCACCTAAGTGCGGCCTGCCAAAGTAACCGGCAAGCGGTGAGGAGGCGGGGGCCATCTTGTACTTGTTTTCTCATCATAACTGAGCACACCCGTTAACTTGCTTTTGTCCTCCTTCGAGCAGGTCCCCACCAACCTGATGACATTTGAGTGATCCAGTGTTTTCCCGGAGACCGGGTCTCATCTTCCTGCGAATCAGACGTCGGGGGAGGTGGACGATTACAAGGCTTCCCCTGCCCGTCTGTGGGCAGCAGCACCTTAAAGCAATGAACAAAACAGATCCAATTTTTTTAGCACTGACAGCGAGGAGGGAAAGAAGAGCGTTACTCTTTGCACCACCACGTCCGTTATCGCCCCCTGCGCCGGGCGAAGGCGCACTCCTGCAGTTTTGGACAGGATCAGCCATGGACCTCATGTTGAGATAGCCTATGTACATATATTTAGATTTATTTTTTTGTTTTTTCTCTTGTTCACGGAACCAATCTGTGCAAACCACTGCCTTAAAGACAAACTAAAAAAAATGTGTGTTGAGATGTAACACCAAATAGTGTGTGCGGGAGTGCGTGGCGTCACCGGCGTGTATCTCACTGTAGTGACCGGTATTTAGATTTTACCATTGTCAAACTCACTGGTTATGGGGAAGGACGCGTCTGATCTCTTTGGGGATGTTTCTTTATTTTTTTACCTGTACATATAAACACACATTTGAGGGTTTTTTTGTTGAAAAACCGAATTATTAAAGGACAACAATGTGTAGAAAGGACAGTGTTAATGTAGGGATAGGGTAAGATAGGCTAGGGTACGGCCAGTTTTTACAGGTGTTGGTGAAGGGGTGTTGCTTGTGCAACGTAGGTTAATCCAATCGGGCACAGTGTCCTTAATGGCTCTGACCACCTTACGGTAAATTTTGCATTTTAGATGGGTTATTATATTGTGCTGCACCTTGTTTGGTGGCAACCTGCTTCATTTATGTAGAGTGGTTATACTAGTTTATGCTTGAAGACGACCCATCACGTGCCATAACTATGTAATGGCTTAAATGCCGCTGTTCTCTTGAATCTACCATCATTTTTGTTATTTCTGTGCTTCTCCATTCCTGAGAGATGGTCTCTTCTTCCCTGTATATCTAGAGTAGGTGTGATGAACAACCGCTCCTCATGGGAGTGCTCCTCCTGTTGACCACGCCCAGTTGTCAATTAAATAAGACTGGATACACCCACCTGGAAAGGGGGGCCGATATCTTAGAAACAGAGAGGCACAGGAACGAAGAAAAACATCAGATTCAGGAAACCGGTGGCATTTACACCATATATATTATATATAATATGCATATGTATGGTTCCTTTTTACGATACAACGAAGTCCCAGAAAAACCAGCAGTATTATTTGTTTTAAATTAATTTTATGGACTTTATTTTTTAAAAATATATTTTTTATTTTTAAAAGTTAGATGTATAACCTTGTGGTTGGTAATTCTCCTGCCTATAGAGATGTATTTAGGGGGGTGTTTGCTTCAGCCTCTTCATTCCACGTGGCTGCCACTCAGACCCATATATTTGCTTCTCCCATCGGCTCCACCACAAGTTATCCCACTTATTAAATGATAACAATAGTAAATGTTATTGATGGAATACAATCAATTATCCAAAAGATAAAAAATGGACTGTGCACAGGCTGATGTGGTAATAATACAGTCCTATGTAATACTGTTAGCGTGGCCCATGCAATATCACGAGGAGGCCAGTCGCTGAAGCTGGCTGCGGGGCCGAAAGTCCAGGCACAACATTTTGAGAAGAGGCGTTTGCCTTATACCGCCACACAATGACCGCTCTGCCACACAATGACCGCTCTGCCACACAATGACCGCTCTGCCGCACAATGACCGCTCTGCTGCACAATGACCGCTCTGCCACACAATGACCGCTCTGCCACACAATGACCGCTCTGCCGCACAATGACCGCTCTGCCGCACAATGACCGCTCTGCCGCACAATGACCGCTCTGCCGCACAATGACCGCTCTGCCGCACAATGACCGCTCTGCCGCACAATGACCGCTCTGCCGCACAATGATCGCTCTGCCGCACAATGACCGCTCTGCCGCACAATGACCGCTCTGCCGCACAATGACCGCTCTGCCGCACAATGACCGCTCTGCCGCACAATGACCGCTCTGCCGCACAATGACCGCTCTGCCGCACAATGACCGCTCTGCCGCACAATGACCGCTCTGCCGCACAATGACCGCTCTGCCGCACAATGACCGCTCTGCCGCACAATGACCGCTCTGCCGCACAATGACCGCTCTGCCGCACAATGACCGCTCTGCCGCACAATGACCGCTCTTCCGCACAATGACCGCTCCTCCGCTCACCCACAAACCGCTCTATGTATACTGCTAATGTCCAGCCGCCACTCTGGATTTATATACTCCTGCCTGTGTCTTCATGCCGGTACCGAGCATATAGTTTAAAATGTGGGATTTTTTTTATAAATTGGCAAGCAGAATTTTTAGATTTTTCTATTGGGGCAGTTAAAACACTCACATTTACAGTACAATCTGGGAACATATTATAAAGAGATACTTTGGTCTTTTTTATACTGTTGCCCTATTCTTAGGACAGGTCATCAATGTTTGATTGTCGGGGGTGTGATATCCGCCACCCCATGCTGATCAACTGATGCCAGCGGCAGCTCTGTGTGATCGGAACAGCTCCGCTAACTATATAGTGGCCGGATACTGCACATCTGACCCTATTTACTGAATGGGGGTGGATTGCAGGACCCCACTGCAGCCACTATGTTGTTGATGATGGAGCTGTGCTGTTAATCACGTCCGGCCGGCACCCAGCAGTGCGGATTGGCCGGCAGTGCTGGATATTGTACCCCCATCAATCTGTTGTTGATGACCTATCCTAAGGATAGGCCATGAAGATAAAGTACTAGGCAACACCTTAGATCTCCCATCAACGGGAATCTGCCAAGATCAACATTGAATGCTGTGACGCGAACAGATTGCTTGAGCGAAGAGGTAGTGAAGATGGGAAGGTGCAGCCATCCTTTGTTGGCTCCGGTCAGCCATTGACTGTAATATTCGTGTGCTCCGTGGCACAGTGCAGGGCCAGCTGTGGCCCGTGGCAATACTCTTCTAGAATCGCAGCCAATTTACTCTGTCCCACATTGGTGACGAGCCCTAACAATATGTCACCAAAGAGCACAGGCGCCCTTTATTGTTGTAGGTGAATACATGATACTAATAATTAGTAACACACAATCTTTCCTCTGTCACTCACTAATTCCACGTGTGCTTGTGAAATGTTTCATCTTTAAATACAGGGGGGGACTATCCTCCTCCACATTGTCACTTATACACCATCCGTGCGTCCAGTTTTATAATTATACAAAGCCAGATAGTTTCCCAAGTTAAAAACTACCATGTATTCCGCAAAACAGATGCCGTGCGATAATATTGCATCCGGTTTTTGTAAACCTGTTGAAGAACTTTACACAATGTGGGATAAACACAATTCACATTGGTCCACGTGTGGTCTGTGTTCTACATTTGGCACTCACACCAGAAATACATTGTAGGTAAAAATGAAGAAGTCGTCACTCGCCGTTCACCCTTGTGGATCAACTTTCTTGATCGGTATGGCTAAGCCCCGGTCTGGGCTGAATGTCCAAATACAGAAGAAAAGAGAAATCTGTCAATGTCAACGAACCCCGTGGCAAAGACATAAAAAAAAAAACCCACTTTCTTTTAATGTATCCAAAATATAAAAAGTCAGACAAGGACATCAAAATTGAGGTAGATTAAAAAATGCATCCTTGGAAACAACGCGTTTTGGCTTATGTCTTAATCTTGATTTAGGCATAAGCCGAATCGCATCGTTATCTGCCACAATTTTGATGATCTTGTCTGATTTGACTTTTTATATTTTGGATACAGTAAAATATTTTTTTACATCTTGGCCACGAGCTTCCGTCACATCTCCGGATTTCTCTCTTCTCCTGCATTTACAAACACATTCTGATAATTTTTGTGAAAGATGAAGCCTTGAATTCACCTTCTCTTGCTTTCCCTTTGTGCTTATTGTATATAATAGGACAGATAACGACTTTGCAAGCCATACAGGCTGTCTCATAAAGTGGATATTTATGGACTAGGGGATTTATTTCTCCAGTAATACAAATATCTGCAGTTTTCGGCCCATCCCCCACTGGTAGATCACATATCATATGTTGTATGAGGTCGACACCCCATAATTTCATAACCAGTACAGTGAAGCTACTTTTTGTCCAGTTTGTATATAGTTGGACTGTGAATATAGATTGATTTTTCTTTGCCGGATAATGTTGTTGGGTAAGTGACTGAAGCAAACACCTCCTGTTCTTTTTGCTTTATTATTTTTTGTTGATCTTTTTGGTGGCTTTACACATTAGATTTTGTTGCAGAAATGTCGGTGACGGCCTCTTTATTTTGGAACTTGTGGAAATCCCTCTTTAATTGACCAGTACAAATTAGGTGGCAGGTTGTGTGGTTTTGTACCACTTCTTGCCACGCTTTGCCACATTCATGTATCTTTATTGTGTAATCCTCACCATCCAGAAGGGTTTTAGTTTTTGCCTTATGGTTGACATTCTGCCCTTAGGCCATGTGCCCACGAGCGCTCGTACGTGCGGATATATTCGCAGGTACGGCCGCATGTTTCCCGCAGCTGCCCGCCGGCAGCCGCAGCTATTTTTAGCTGCGAGTTTCCAGCGGAATAAATCACGCGATTTACCTGCGGACGTCCCGGCCTCTATCTCCATAGCGGAGGGCCGGGATCTCCGCAAGTAAATCCGCATGAATAATTGACATGCAGTTAAGTGCGGCTGAGGGATCTCCGCAGGAGATTCCGCAGCCGCACTTTCTGCAGCGTGGACACAGACACTCCCCATGTCCCATAGGGTAACATAAGGAGTGCCTGTACATGCTAGAACCTGCGGATTTATCTGGAAAATCCAGAAAAATCCGCAGGTTTTCTGCGGCAAACTCCGCAGCAAAAAGCTCCCGTGGGCACATAGCCTTATTGTTTTGATTCCTAAAAAGACTATACTGGCTTTCCAATTCAAACATGATGCAGTCAGCTTTATTAAAGGCCTCTTTTACACGGTCCGTGGTATAGGTACGTGTGTGTCCGTGTGTGTGTGTGTGTGTGTCCGTGTGTGTGTGGAGCGTGTGCTGTCCATGTGACATCTGCATAGCACACGGACAACATGAACATCTATACTCATCTATCCATGGTGCTGCTGTGTCCAGTGCTGCTGCTTCCGGTCCTCAGTGCAGTGAATATGCATGAGCATAATGAGCGGGGGTCAGAAGCAAGTGACAGCAGCGCTGAAGACAGCAGTGCTGGAGAAGGTCAGTATAGAAAATCATTTTATTTCAGACACGTGGTTTTCTCCGGTACGTGTCACACAGATCACATCAGTGTGCAGTCAGTGTGACACCCGTGCTGCCGGAGAAAAAGGGACATGTCTACGTGTGGAGCGCACAGACACACATATGCTCCACACAGCGCGTGTGAAAACACGCAGGTGTGAAAACTGACGTCACAAGTACCGGACACACGGACAGGTGAAGGGGGCGAAAGGGAAATTCTTCTTAAACAAAAAACAACTTCTCGTCAACAGTCGCGGTACCAAGCGCATATAAATTGTGACACCCTGTCCTTCAAGGCTTGTATATGAGCTTAATGTTGAAGGAGCTAAGAAAGCTCCTGGACCCAGATGATGAAAATCTGTAACGAGAGCCCTAAATTGTCACAATTTATGCTTGATTGGGGGGGCGGACATTGTTGGACCAAGTTTGAGGCCAACTTCTGCACTTCCTATACATTCACCCCTCTCAATGTTCCTTTAGGGGTTTTTTTTATATATTTTTTTGCAGATGGAAGCCAATTGCTTTTTTTGGTAAAAAGAAAAAAATTACATTTAGCAATATTTTAAGTCTATACAGAGACCAGCCAATGGTTTCACAAGGATCTGTCACACCTATATTGACCACTTGACTCTCAGGAACAATAGTCGCCCATAACCTAGCAGGTAAGTCTGTAAATGCCGTATTCCATCCATAAGGAATTCAGAGGTGTCCTTTTTTTATTTTTGTCATGGGATAGGTCAGCACAATTCACAAAACGATAGTCGGTAACACTTGCTCCCCCAACAATCAGGCTGCAATGGCCCAATGTGACTGATCTGTGCACATAGTTCCATTGTTGTTGGCAGCACATTGTCCTGTTTAACCTTCATGCTGCTGAGAAGGATGAATTTTGGTTTACCTTTTTTTTTTTTTTTTTTTTTTTTTTTTTTTTTTTTTAGCCTTGATATAAAAAAAAAATCACACCAGATGAAGGAGCGTTCGGCGTGATACTATCTTATGTGGCTTAAAAGAAACACCTTACTCGAGACAACATTGTTTAAACAGGAGACTGTGCTGCGCAGAGCAATGGCGGTCTGCGTGCCCCTGACGGCTGGATCCGCTATCCTGTGCACTGGGAGATGCGTTTGGTCATTAAACGATTGTCAGTTGTATAAACCCAGCATAAGTTTACTAAGAAAATGGTAATAAAGTGGCTGTTAAACAGCCAAGGACCCAAGGCGAGAAGTGGTGGGGAGCAGGCGGTGACCGTGCCATGAGGCGCTGAGCATGCTCCATGAGGTTGGCAGAAGAAAGCCTGGTTAGAACACCAGTGCCTTATTAACCAGTCTTTTCCATCGTTCGTTCAGCTGTTTGCTGGAACCTAAAAAAATAAGACCTTACAATGTATAATGATGTAATAAAGTGGTTGTCATCGTGATCCAACTATAGCAGGACTGAAATAAGAACAAGGCCACAGCAAACGCAGCACATTGGTTGTCACGAGCATAAAAAGCGTTTTTCGTAAGCCTCTGATGTGTAATTCCAGTGTCAGCCAGTAGAGGTGTTAGTGTCTCCTAGTTTGACGTGAGGACCCAGCATAATGATCTCTCGCGGGGATGTGCGGGGACTCATGTTTTCAGTGATTGTGTGAGCACTTGTAAGAATCCGTGCGTGTGTAAAGTGTCCTGGGGTCTTTATTTCCTACTGAAAATAAAACAAAGTTTACAAACTTTCCCTTGTTTCCTTTTTATGTCCTCAGTTACTGATCACTCTGTGCTATGAGCGTGTAAATGCACAGCGGCATTACACAGCACAACAATGTTTTTGCTACTGAGGGTAAAACATGTGTTCTTTACTAATTTGAACATGCTGATTCCAAATATGAACTCAGAATTTGCACAGCACGTCCAGATTTTGAGTTATACTTAGAAAAGGCCATACGCCTATTCAGGCATTGTCATGGAAAATGATGTCTGCTTCTGTACTGATGTGAATGGGCTTATGCTAGAGTTGGGTTGTAGACATTTTCCAGATCAATGGAGACTGTTCATAGACTCTAGTAAAGCAAGCTTGAAAGCTGTTCTGTTGCACAATGGCAATGAAAAGCCATCTGTCCCCATTGCACATGCGGTTGGAATGAAAGAGACCTATGCTTCTATGCAGATCATTCTGAAATTGATTAAATATTCAGAACATCAATGGAACATTTGTGCTGACCTCAAAGTTGTTGCACTAGTCCTTGGTTTGCAGTTAGGTTACACTAAGCATATGTGCTTTCTGTGCCTATGGAACAGTCGAGATGACAACAACCATTATAAAATTAAACGGTGGCCCAATAGAGATGAACATAAGATTGGTAAGCACAATGTTCAACACGAATCACTTGTCGATCCACTTAAAGTTTATCTTCCACCTCTTCACATTAAACTAGGACTAATGAAACATTTTGTAGTAGCAATGGATCGTCAAGGGAATGGATTTAAGTATCTGAAGGAAAAGTTTAGTGCATTGAAAACTGAGGCCAAACTCAAAGCAGGAATCTTTATTGGTCCTGAAATCCACCAACTAATCCATGATGAAATCTTCAAGAAAGAACTCACCCCACTTGAACTAACTGCATGGGATGCATTTATATTAGTAGTTCAAAACTTCCTTGGAAACGAAAGAGCAGAAAACTATGCTGAACTAATAGACAATATGCTTCAAGCATACGAAATGCATGGTGCCCGAATGTCATTGAAAATGCATTTCCTACATTCACATCTTGACGTCTTTCCTCCAAATATGGGTAATGTCAGTGACGAACACGGTGAGAGATTCCACCAGGACATTTCTACTATGGAAAAAAGATACCCAGGTCGCTTTAACCCCAACATGATGGGCGATTACTGCTGGTTTTTGCAACGGGCCACTAGGACCACTCACAAGCGCAAAAGCAAGTGCCTGAAGCACTTTTAAAAGTACTCTGCTGAGTTCAAGGCGATTTCTTAAGCTACTATAAGTGATTTTTAAGTTTTTTGGTTTATTTACCTATACTTCTTTTTCAATAAAAATGATAATACATGTTGTGAAACTGTGGGACATAACGATTCTGTATCTTTATTAATTGCTTATTTTAATTTTCACAAAAATTGGAATAACGTAATATCCTGACGTGCTACAAAAAAACTAACTTCAGATTTGGATTCAGCGCATTCGATTTAGTATAGCGCACATGTTTTTTGCCAAGTAGCAGACAAAAAGTGTTTATTTGTGTGCTGTGTTATCAGTGACCTATGGCTTGTTCACATGATGCGTTTTGCCTGTTAAAAAACTGCAGCATTTTACAGTATTAGCAAAGCAAATGAAAGTTCTGAAATGTCATAAACATGTTGCTTACTTTTTCCTTGCAGATTTGAACCATCAAAGCGTCTCACCGTTGGGGTATGTTCACACCTGGCATTTTACGCTGCACTTTTTTCCTCTGTATGGTTTCTAGCGTGGGAAAAAAACACTGCTTATTACAGTAGCAGCAAAGTAAATGCAATTGGAAAAATCTTATTCACGCTGCATTTTTTTTCCTCTGGTATTTTTTAGCTACGGGGTGGGTTTTTTTTGTGGTTTTTTTTTCAATCTACAGCATGTCAATTCTTTCAGAAGCTTCATAGAGGTTTTCAACCATTCAAATGCATGGGGAAAAAATGCTTAAAACGTGTGTTTTATGCATAAATTTTCCCACCAACAAACTTTTTTTTTTGTGCCACAGAATAATCTGCAAATAGTATAGTCATAAATGTAAAAGTAGTGGATAATCTTTTTTTTTTTTTTTTTTTACGTGCTCGTACCCATATTCTACAAGGAGGGGAGCGGTCCAAGGTTGCTGCGTTCACATTGGCAGTATTTTGGTCAGTATTTGTAAGCCAAAACCAAAGGCGCCCAATACACATTCGATAGTGGATCATTCTGCCAGAAGCTCTCTGCTGACTGCCCCATATAGGCAACGCCAGAAGCGTCTTACCTGGGCCAAGGAGAAAAAGAGCTGGACTGTTCTCAGTGTCCAAGGTATTTTCAGATGAAAGTAAATGTTGCATTTCATTTGTAAATCGCGGTCCCAGAGTCTGGAGGAAGAGTGGAGGCCACAATCCAAGCTCCTGGAGTCTAGTGTGAAGTCTCCACAATCAGTGATGGTTTGGGGAGCCATGTCATCTGCTGGTGTAGCTCTACTGTGTTTTATCAAGACCAAAGTCAGCGCAGCCGTCTACCAGGACATTGTACGCACTTCAAGCTTCCCTCTGCCCACAAGCTTTTCGGAGATGGAAATTTTCCAGCAGGACTTGGCCCCTGTCCACACTACGAAAAGTACCAATAACTGGTTTACTAACCACAGTATCACTGTGCTTGATTGTCCAGCAAACTCTCCTGACCTAAACCCCATAGAGAATCTATGAGAGCCACCAGAACCAACAATGTTGTGAATGTCAGTTATGCTTTCGCTGCTGTGAGGCTCCCTCTTGTGGCCAGGTATGATTTGGACAGAGATCAGGTGTGCTGGAGCAATGGGCGTTTCCATTGATAACTCTCTTCCTATTTAAACCTTGGTCTGCTAGCAGTCTGAGCCAGTTCTCATTTGTTCTTTAGTTTTCCAGCCTTCTCATCTTGCTCCAGACCACATCTACCCCAGATAAGTGCTTGTTCTTTCTTATGTTGTTTTGTTCATTTTGTTCTTATCTGGGTTTGTCATTTACTGTGGTTATTGTTAGTTTATTTGCATGCAGGAATCTTCCCTCTCTGTTGCTTAGCTGGGAAGCTCCCTGCAGCTATGTTTGGAGTTTTGCTACTATAAGTCCATGTGTTGCTTCTTGAATTTGTAATTGTTCCTGTTTTCTGTTCATTGGTTTGACAAGAGCGTCTGATATAGGACGGACTGCAGATTGTGCGATCTGAGGACTTTTTGTACTACCAGGTATTTGGATTTTTGTAGGGTTTTTCTCTGGCCACCATCAGCCCCTTTCCTATCATTTCCTATTTAGTCAATGGGGCCTCACCTTTGCTAATCCTATCATCCATCTGTGTATTGTGTTTTCCTATATCACCGTAGTCTTTGAATGTGGGGGGCTTGCTATACCTTTACGGTCTATATCTGAGGCAGAGAGTTATTCATCTTTCCTTCCTTCGTTTAGGATAGCTAGTTCTCCGGCTGGGTTCGCGGTGCACAGGATGTTAGTTCACCCCTCAGCTACTTCTAGTGTTGATGGTTAGTAAGGGGATGGTGGCCAGATTAGTTGCCAATGCTCTTGTCATCTTTTTGCCAATGATCTATTGTGATCTTCCATGGTTCCGGATCATAACACAACAATGCAGACGAACTGAAGGCGGCTATCAAAGCAACCTGGGCTTCCATAACACCTCAGCAGTGCCACAGGCCAGGGTTGGGATTTAAATTATTAACATGTTCTCTGTAAACCCCGCCTATTTGAAAACCACACCCATTCTGTAACCACACACATTTTGTTAGCCACACCCATTTTCACGCACCTTCCCCAACCAAAAAATACAAGTAATTTAAAGTAAAATCTTTCCCCTTCTTCCCCTCCTATACCTTCACTCTCCTGTCCAGCCCCAGTTGCTCCAGTCACTGTCAGTCATATTGTGTTAAACGGTTTTTCTACAATTTTTAAAAAATTATTACTAAAATAGCCCTGGTAAAATTAGAACGGACGACCTTCCCCATACAGATCTCATCCCATGTGGCTGCTTTCCCCTACAGATCCCATCCCAGGTGGTCTCTCTTTCCTGCAGATCCCATCCCATATGGTCTCTTTCCTCTGCAGATCCCATCCCATTATGCCTCTTTCCCCAGCACATCCCATCATGGCTTTTTTCCCCTGCAGTTCCCATCCCATCATGGCCTTTTTCCCCTGCAGATACCATCCCATTATGGCCTCTTTTCCCAGCAGATCCCATCCCATCATGGCTTCTTTCCCCTGCAGATCCCATCCCATCATGGCCTCTTTCCCCTGCAGATCCCATCCCATCATGGCCTCTTTCCACTGCAGATCCCATCCCATCATGGCCTCTTTCCCCTGCAGATCCCATCCCATCATGGCCTCTTTCCCCTGCAGATCTCATCCCATCATGGCCTCTTTTCCCCTGCAGATCCCATCCCATCATGGCCTCTTTTCCCTGCAGATACCATCCCATGTGCTCCTTTTCCCCTGCAGATCATGTCCCATGTGGCTCCTTTTCCCATATAGTTCCCATCCTATGCAGCTCCTCTCCCCTGCAGATCCTTTTCCCATATAGTTCCCATCTTATGCGGCTCCTCTCCCCTGCAGATTCTTGTCTCCATGCATCTTCGGCTCACTGAGCGCTTACCTGCTCCAAGCACTGGCGGCTTCTCCTCTGTCTTCCTTCCTCCGTGGCACTCTGCACACTGACGCTGGCAGGCGACAGGAGGAGCAACCTCACCACACTGCCGTGGCCTCTGCAGCGTCGCTGCACGCCGGGTCAGGGAGCAGACAGGCTCCACCGAACCCAGAAGTGCATCACGTAAGGAGGTATGGGGATTTATTTGTGTTAGTGTCTTGAAGACACTAACACAAGTGAATACAGAGAACCAGATCGCCGGAGCAGTTTCTTGCCGGTTCGGGGAAACAGCTACTATTTTAACAACTGATTTGCCCGAACCGGCTGAATCTCACCCCTGCCACAGGCTGATCGCCCCCATGCCACATTGCTGCATTGATGCAGGAATTCATGCAAAAGGAGCCGCGACCAAGGATTGAGGCATTTACTGTACAGACTTTTTAGCAGACGCCAACATTTCTGAGTGTAACATCATTTTTTCAGTTGTTATATATTCTAATTTTCTGAGATAATGACTTTTGGGATTTCACTGGTTTTAAGCCACAATCATCAACATTAACAGAAATAAACACCTGAAATTGATCCCTGTGTGTGTAATGACTCTATAATATATAAAACACACGTGAACTGGATCCCTCTGTGTGTAATGACTATATAATATATAGAAATTTAATCTATAAAGCTGAGTGTATGTATGTGTGTGTGTCCGCTAAAGGAATCCGCACAGTCGCATTTACAATCACCAAATTTTGCACAGATGCCACATGTGACCCAGGGAACGTCAGACTGCTTTGAATTTAGCCCCGCGCTTTAGTTACTCTCCAAAAAAAACTGCCTCCATTAAAGTGAATGGAGCTGTGAGCTACAGGCTAGTAATAGGAGCTGTGATTGGTTGCTGTAGGAACAAAGGACAGTCATAGTATAACAGGCTTATGTGTGAGGTAATATGATGTCGGTGGAGAGACAGACACAGACTGAGAGACAATCAGACAGGCACAGACAGAGAAAGAGGCACACGGAAAGAGACAGACAAACAGGGAAAAAAAAAAGACATACACACAGAGACAGATACACGGGGAAAGAGGCAGACAGGGAGACAGACAATGAAAGAGTCGGACGGACGGGGGACAGGGTCGGACGGACTGTGCTGTTTCTATTTGTCTTAGTTAAAACTGTTATTTAATGTTTTTCATGCTTGTCTCTGCTGCCATCTACTGGTCAGACCTTTCGGCTCCTCTGTTTCTTTTGTCCAGCCCATGGGAGTGTCTGATGACCCTCTCGCATCACATCCTGGTATGTTCATTCCAAACCAGAGTTTGTGAGAACAACATCCCTTATTGGAGCTGCTAGGAGCAAAGTCTTCTGACTGTAGTAGCTTCAGAGACAAGCATCACAGGAGAACTACAATGCCAAGTACTTGGACCGCTGTACTTCTGCATGTCCTTAACCTTTGGAGAAAATAAACCACCATTGTTTCATCTCAGCATGTGCATGTTTAACTCTGGAGCGCTCTGGTCCTGTCTGCCTCACCTATAGGAAAAATGAAGGTAAGATTCTCACAACCTCTCACAACTACGCGCCTTCAATCGCCTTTAAGTGGGGACAGAACAGTCAGAAGACTGCTTAACAGCCCGAAGCAAGAACTTCCTGGAGAGCCCAATCAGTCAGAAGACTGCTTAACAGCTCAATACCCCGGCTACAGATCCCTAAGAAACCTGTAACTTCACTTTAAATCTGCCTAGCAACAAGCCTTGTGCACTAGTCTGCCTGCAACAGTGCATGCCTGGAGAAGCCTTAGGGTATGTGCGCACTAGGCGTTTTTTTCACGCTGCGTTTTTATGTGCGTTTTTGTCTCAAAAAACGCACCCGCGGCTAAAAAACGCGGCAAAAACGCATGCGTTTTTGCCGCGATTTGGTGCGTTTTTTGCTCCGTTTTTGCTCACTGCAATTTTAATCAGTGCACAATGCCATTAAAGATTGTTGATGAGAAAAAAAAAAGTCTGATGTCATTTCCTTCTTCAAAATGTTCATTGTATGCAGGAGAGCAGACAGCTGCAGAACTAGTGTATGCAGGAGAGCAGACAGCAGCTGCAGAACTACAAGGCTCAGCATCCTCCATTCACTAGTGTATGCAGGAGAGCAGAC